>NW_024055500.1:2964590-3014860 GCF_902713615.1 Scyliorhinus canicula
ACGGTCGATTTCCCCTCTTTCTTCCGTCCTTCCTTTTTGTTGGTATAAACCTTTGCTGAGCACTGTGAAAAATCGCTTGGAAGGTTCTCCACTGTTCCTCAACTGTTCCACCATAAAGTCTTAGCTCCCAGTCTACCTTAGCTAGTTCTTCTCTCATCCCCTTGTCATCTCCTTTGTTTAAACACAAAATACTAGTATTTGATTTTACTTTCTCACCCTCCATCTGTATTTTAAATTCCACCATATTGTGATCGCTCCTTCCGAGAGGATCCCTAACTATGAGATCATGAATCAATCCTGTCTCATTACAAAGGACAAGATCTGGGACCGCTTGTTCCCTCGTAGGTTCCATTACATACTGTTCTAGGAAACTAACGCGGATACATTCTATAAACTCCTCCTCACGTTTGCCTTGACCGACCTGGTTAAACCAATCGACATGTAGATTAAAATCCCCCATGATAACTGCTGTACCATTTCTACATGCATCAGTTATTTCTTTGTTTATTGCCTGCCCCACCATAGCGTTACTATTTGGTGGCCGATAGACTACTCCTATCAGTGACTTTTTCGCCTTACTATTCCTGATTTCCACCCAAATGGATTCAACCTTATCCTCCATAGCACCGATGTCATCCTTTACTATTGCCCGGATGTCATCCTTAAATAATAGAGCAACACCACCTCCCTTACCATCCACTCTGTCCTTCCGAATAGTTTGATACCCTCGGATATTTAACTCCCAGTCGTGACCATCCTTGAACCATGTTTCAGTAATGGCCACTAAATCATAGTCATTTACGATGATTTGTGCCACCAACTCATTTACTTTATTCCGAATACTACGAGCATTCAGGTAAAGTACACTTATGTTGTTTTTTTTACCTCTGTTTTGAATCTTAACATCTCCAGTTTTATTCCTTTTGTTATTACTGGGCCTATTCACTGTGCTCCCCTCAGTCACTGTACCTTGTACTGTCGCCCTTATGGATTTCTGACTATGTCTTCTCTGCCTTGCACTTTTCCCCTTACTTCCTTTTATTTCTGTCCCTGTTTTACTACCTTCCAACTTCCAGCATTGGTTCCCATCCCACTGCCACATTAGTTTAAACCCTCCCCAACAGCTCTAGAAAACATCCCCCCCCCCCCCTAGGACATCGGTTCCAGTCCTGCCCAAGTGCAGACCGTCTGGTTTGTACTGGTCCCACCTCCCCCAGAACCGGTCCCAATGCCCCAGGAATTTGAATCCCTCCCTCTTGCACCATCTCTCGAGCCACGCATTCATCCTTTCTATCCTGATATTCCTACTCTGACTAGCTCGTGGCACTGGTAGCAATCCTGAGATTACTACCTTTGAGGTCCTACTTTTTAGTTTAACTCCTAACTCCCTGAATTCCGCTTTTAGGACCTCATCCCGTTTTTTACCTATATCGTTGGTGCCTATGTGCACCACGACAGCTGGCTGTTCACCCTCCCCCCCCCCCCCAGAATGTCCTGCAGCCGCTCCGAGACATCCTTGACCCTTGCGCCAGGGAGGCAACATACCATCCTGGAGTCTCGATTACGTCCACAGAACCGCCTGTCTATTCCCCTTGCGATCGAGTCCCCTATCACTATAGCCCTGCCATTTTTCTTCCTGCCCTGCTGTGCAGCAGAGCCAGCCACGGTGCCATGAACCTGGCTGCTGCTGCCTTCCCCTGGTGAGCCATCTCCCTCAACAGTATCCAAAGCGGTATATCTGTTTTGCAGGGAGATGACCGCAGGGGACACCTGCACTGCCTTCCTACTCTTGCTCTTTCTTTTGGTCACACCATTTTCTATCTCCCTCAGTAACCTTCACCTGCGGTGTGACCAACTCGCTAAACGTGCTATCCACGACCTCCTAAGCATCGCGTATGCTCCAAAGTGAGTCCATCCGCAGCTCCAGAGCCGTCAAGCGGTCTAACAAGAGCTGCAACTGAACACACTTCTTGCACGTGAAGGAGCCAGGGACAGTGGACGTGTCCCTGAGCTCCCACATCGCACACGAGGAGCATGAAACGGGTTTGGGATCTCCTGCCATGTCTCAACCTCTTGGTAAACTTAAACAACTAGAATTTCAAAATAAAAATAAGTAAATTAGACAATGAAAAGAAAAAGAGAGACTACTTACCAGTCACTTACCAGGGTTAAAAAGCACCTCCTCACACTCTGCACCGAATTACCTCACTGCACCAAATTACCAAGTTTAACCAATCAGACACTAAGCTCCACAATGCACTTTTAACTGAAAAAAACAGCAGAATTAGATTTTCCACTTACCTTTGCTGATTTAACTCACTGCACCAAATTACCAAGTTTAAATCTCCCACTCTGTATGAGTCTCACTCCGGATGTGCATCCCCGATATCACCCCCTCCCCGATATCACCCCGTCCGCAATATCACCCCTTCACCAATAACACCTCCAGCCCGATTTCACCCCCACCCCGATATCACCCCAATCCGTAATCCCCTCTCCCGGATATCAACCCTCCCCGATTTCACACCCTCCTGATATCACCCCGTCCGCGATATCACTCCCTCCCCGATATCACCCCGTCCCCACTATCACCCCTTCACCGATAACACCTCCAGCCCGATTTCACCCCGCCCCGATATCACCCCATCCCGTAATTACCCATTCCCCGATATCACACCCTCCCCGATATCACCTCCCTGATATCACCCCCCTCCCCGATATCAACCACTCCCGATATCACCCCCTCCCCGATAACACCTCCAACCCGATATCAGCCCCTCCCCGATGTCACCCCACACCCGGATATCACCCCAACCAGTTTTACCCCACCCCGATATCACTCCCGGATATCACACTAACCCGATATCACACGCTCCCCGTTATCACCCCCTGCCCGATGTCACACCCCCTCCCCGATATCACATCCACCCTGATTCACCCCCTCCCCGATATCATACTCATCCCCGATATCAACCACTCCCCTATATCACCCCCTCCCCGATATCACCCCAACCCCGATATCACCCAGCCTGATATCACCCCACCCGGATATCACCCCCTCCCGACATCACTCCCTCCCCGATATCAAACCCTCCCCAATATAATCCACTCCCCGATATACCCCTCCCCGATATCACCACACCTCCCGATATCACACCCTCCCCCGATATCACCCCTTCCCCGATATCGCCTCACCCCGATATCACCGCGACCCCGATATCAATCCCTCCCCGATATTAACCACTCCCCGATATCACCCTCCTCGATATCACCCCAACCCCGATATCACCCCCACCCCGATGTCACCCCCACATGGATATTACCCCAACCAGTTTCACCCCCACCCCGATATCACCCCCGGATATCACCCTAACCCTGATATCACACGTTCCCCGTTATCACCCTGCCCGATGTCACCCCCTCCCCGATGTTACCCACCCTGATATCACCCCCTCCCCGATATCACTCCCTCCACGATATCAACGCCTCCCCAATATAATCCACTCCCCGATACACCCCTCCCCGATATCACCACACCTCCCGATATCACCACTTCCCCCGATATCACCCCTCCCCGATAACGCCCCACCCCGATATCACCCCCACCCCGATATCAACCCCTCCCCGATATAATCCCCACCCCGATACCACGCCAACCCAATATCACCCCCTCCCCTATCTCTCCCTATTTCCGTTTTCACCACCTCACCCGATATCACCCCCACGCCGATATCAGCCCCTCCCCGAAATCACAGACACCCCGTATATCACCCCCTCCACGATATCACACATCCCCGATATCACACCCTCCCAGATATCACGGCATCCCCAATATCACCCCCAAAGTGCTCGCTTACTGTGTGCGCTTTCTGTCTGTCTTTTATACAGACCTCAGCTAACCGATGACTCAAAAAAAACCTTAACTTCAAAGAGAATAATACAATGTGCCCCTAAACAGGCCTCAACAGGCCTCAGGTGATTGACATATAACTGCCTCTCAGCAATTAGGGTGGGGGCAGCTTCAACCATTCAGACACTAAGCTCCACACTGCACTTTTAACTGAAAAACAGCAGAATTAGATTTTCCACTTACCTTTGCTGATTTACCTCACTGCACCAAATTACCAAGTTTAATTCTCCCTCTCTGTATGAGTCTCACTCCGGATGTGTATCCTGGAAAAATGCTCGCTTACTGTGTGCGCTCTCTGTCTGTCTTTTATACATACCTCAGCTAACCGATGACTCAAAAAAAACCTTAACTTCAAAGAGAAAAATACAATGTGCCCCTAAACAGGCCTCAAAAGGCCTCAGGTGATTGACAGATAACTACCTCTCAGCAATTAGGGTGGGGGCAGCTTCAACCAATCAGACACTAAGCTCCACACTGCACTTTTAACTGAAAAACAGGAGAAGTAGATTTTCCACTTACCTTTGCTGATTTACCTCACTGCACCAAATTACCAAGTTTAATTCTCCCACTCTGTATGAGTCTCACTCCGGATGTGACTCCTGGAAAAGTGCTCGCTTACTGTGTGCGCTCTCTGTCTGTCTTTTCTACAGACCTCAGCTAACCGATGACTCAAAAAAAACCTTAACTTCAAAGAGAATAATACAATGTGCCCCTAAACAGGCCTCAACAGGCCGCAGGTGATTGACAGATAACTACCTCTCAGCAATTAGGGTGGGGCAGCTTCAACCAATCAGACACTAAGCTCCACTGCACTTTTAACTGAAAAACAGCAGAATTAGATTTTCCACTTACCTTTGCTGATTTACCTCACTGCACCAAATTACCAAGTTTAAATCTCCCACTCTGTATGTCTCTCACTCCGGATGTGTCTCCTGGAAAATTGCTGGAAAATCACAGGCTTTTAAAGCAGACCAAGCAGGCCAGCAACACGATTCGATTCCCTTACCAGCCTCCCCGGTCATGCGCCGGAATGTGGCGACTAGGGGCTTTTCACAGTAACTTCATTGAAGCCTACTCATGACAATAAGCGATTTTCATTTTCATATCACCCTCACCGATTTCAAACCTCACCGATATCACTCCATCCCCGATATCAACCACTCCCCGATATCACCCCCTCCCCGATATCACCCCAACCCCGATATCACCCCCAGCCCGATATCACCCCCACCCCGATATCACCCGCTACCCGTTATCACCCCCTGCCCGATGTCACCCCCTCCCCGATATCACATCCAACCTGATATCACCACCTCCTCGATATCACCCCCTCCCCGATATCACCCCGTCCCCAATATCACCCCTTCACCAATAACACCTCCAGCCCGATTTCACCCCCACCCCGATATCACCCCAATCCCGTAATCACCCTCTCCCGGATATCAACACCTCCCCGATTTCACCCTCCCTGATATCACCCCCTCCGCGATATCACTCACTCCCCGATATCACCCCGTCCCCACTATCACCCCTTCACCGATAACACCTCCAGCCCGATTTCACCCCCACCCCGATATCACCCCCATCCCGTAATCACCCCTTCCCCGATATCAACCCCTCCCCGTTTATCACCCTCCCTGATATCACCCCCTCCCCGATATCAACCACTCCCCGATATCACCCCCCTCCCCGATAACACCTCCAGCCCGATATCAGCCCATCCCCGATGTCACCCCCACACCCGGATATCACCCCAACCAGTTTTACCCCCACCCCGATATCACTCCCGGATATCACACTAACCCCGATATCACACGCTCCTCGTTATCACCCCCTGTCCGATGTCACCCCCTCCCCGATATCACATCCACCCTGATATCACCCCTCCCCGAAATCACTCCATCCCCGATATCAACCACTCCCCTATATCACCCCCTCCCCGATATCACCCCAACCCCGATATCACCTCCAGCCCGATATCAGCCCCACACGGATATCACCCCCTCCCGATATCACCCTCCCCGATATCAAACCCTCCCCAATATAATCCACTCCCCGACATACCCCTCCCCGATATCACCACACCTCCCGATATCACCCCCTCCCCCGATATCACCCCCTCCCCGATATCGCCCCACCCCGATATCACCCGCGACCCCGATATCAATCCCTCCCCGATATTAACCACTCCCCGATATCACCCCTCCTTGATATCACCCAAAACCCCGATATCACCCCCACCACGATGTCACCCCACACATGGATATTACCCCAACCCGTTTCACCCCCACCCCGATATCACCCCCGGATATCACCCTAACCCTGATATCACACGCTCCCCGTTATCACACCCTGCCCGATGTCACCCCCTCCCCGAAGTCACCCACCCTGATATCACCCCCTCCCCGATATCACTCCCTCCACGATATCAACGCCTCCCCAATATAATCCACTCCCCGATGCACCCCTCCCCGATATCACCACACCTCCCGATATCACCACTTCCCCCGATATCACCCCCTCCTTGATGTCACCCACCCTGATATCACCCCTCCCCGATATCACTCCCTCCACGATATCAACGCCTCCCCAATATAATCCACTCCCCGATGCACCCCTCCCCGATATCACCACACCTCCCGATTTCACCACTTCCCCCGATATCACCCCCCCTCCCCAATAACGCCCCACCCCGATATCACCCCCACCCCGATATCAACCCCTCCCCGATATAATCCCCACCCCGATACCACGCCAACCCAATATCACCCCCTCCCCTATCTCACCCCTATTCCCGTTATCACCACCTCACCCGATATCACCCCCACGCCGATATCAGTCCCTCCCCGATATCACAGACACCCCGTATATCACCCCCTCCACGATATCACACATCCCCGATATCACACCCTCCCAGATATCACGGCATCCCCAATATCACCCCCAAAGTGCTCGCTTACTGTGTGCGCTTTCTGTCTGTCTTTTATACAGACCTCAGCTAACCGATGACTCAAAAAAAACCTTAAATTCAAAGAGAATAATACAATGTGCCCCTAAACAGGCCTCAACAGGCCTCAGGTGATTGACAGATAACTACCTCTCAGCAATTAGGGTGGGGGCAGCTTCAACCAATCAGACACTAAGCTCCACACTGCACTTTTAACTGAAAAACAGCAGAATTAGATTTTCCACTTACGTTTGATGATTCACCTCACTGCACCAAATTACCAAGTTTAAATCTACCACTCTGTATGAGTATCACTCCGGATGTGACTCCTGGAAAAGTGCTGGAAAATCGCTGGCTTTTAAAGCAGACCAAGCAGGCCAGCAACACGGTTCGATTCCCGTACCAGCCTCCCCGGACAGGCGCCGGAATGTGGCGACTTGGGGCTTTTCACAGTAACTTCATTGAAGCCTACTCATGACAATAAGCGATTTTCATTTTCATATCACCCTCCCCCGATTTCACCCCTCCCCGATATCACTCCATCCCCGATATCAACCACTCCCCGATATCACCCCCTCCCTGATATCACCCCAACCCCGATATCACCCCCAGCCCGATATCACCCACACCCCGATATCACCCGCTCCCCGTTATCACCCCCTGCCCGATGTCACCCCCTCCCCGATATCACATCCAACCTGATATCACCACCTCCCCGATATCACCCCTCCCCGATATCACCCCGTCCCCAATATCATCCCTTCACCAATAACACCTCCAGCCCGATTTCACCCCCACCCCGATATCACCCCAATCCCGTAATCACCCTCTCCCGGATATCAACACCTCCCCGATTTCACCCTCCCTGATATCACCACCTCTGCGATATCACTCCCTCCCCGATATCACCCCGTCCCCACTATCACCCCTTCACCGATAACACCTCCAGCCCGATTTCACCCCACCCCGATATCACCCCCATCCCGTAATCACCCCTTGCCCGATATCAACCCCTCCCCGATATCACCCTCCCTGATATCACCCTCTCCCCGATATCAACCACTCCCCGATATCACCCCCTCTCCGATAACACCTCCAGCCCGATATCAGTCCCACCCCGATGTCACCCCACACCCGGATATCACCCCAACCAGTTTTACCCCCACCCCGATATCACTCCCGGATATCACACTAACCCCGATATCACACGCTCCCCGTTATCACCCCCTGCCCGATGTCACCCCCTGCCCGATATCACATCCACCCTGATATCACCCCCTCCCCGATATCACTCCAACCCCGATATCAACCACTCCCCTATATCACCCCCTCCCCGATATCACCCCAACCCCGATATCACCCCCAGCCCGATATCACCCCACCCGGATATCACCCCCTCCCGATATCACTCCCTCCCCGATATCAAACCCTCCCCAATATAATCCACTCCCCGATATACCCCTCCCCGATATCACCACACCTCCCGATATCACCCCTCCCCCGATATCACCCCCTCCCCGATATCACCCCCACCCGGATATCAACCCCTCCCGATATCACTCCCTCCCCGATATCAAACCCTCCCCAATATAATCCACTCCCGATATACCCCTCCCCGATATCACCACACCTCCCGATATCACCCCCTCCCCCGATATAACCCCTCCCCGATATCGCCCCCACCCCGATATCACCGCGACCCCGATATCAATCCCTCCCCGATATTAACCACTCCCCGATATCACCCTCCACGATATCACCCCAACCCCGATATCACCCCCACCCCGATGTCACCCCCACATGGATATTACCCCAACCAGTTTCACCCCCACCCCGATATCACCCCCGGATATCACCCTAACCCTGATATCACACGCTCCCCGTTATCACACCCTGCCCGATGTCACCCCCTCCCCGATGTCACCCACCCTGATATCACCCCCTCCCCGATATCACTCCCTCCACGATATCAACGCCTCCCCAATAAAATCCACTCCCCGATATACCCCTCCCCGATATCACCACACCTCCCGATATCACCCCTTCCCCCGATATCACCCCCTCCCCGATTTCGACCCACCCCGATATCACCCCCACCCCGATATCAACCCCTCCCCGATATAATCCCCACCCCGATACCACGCCAACCCAATATCACCCCCTCCCCTATATCACCCTATTCCCGTTATCACCACCTCACCCGATATCACCCCCACGCCGATATCAGCCCCTCCCCGATATCCCCCTCCCCGACATCACCCCCACCCCCGATATCCCCCTCCCCGATATCATCCCCACCCCGATATCATCCCCATCCCAATATTACCCCATCCTCGATTTCACCAAATACCCAGTATCACCCCCACGCCGATATCACCTTCACCCCGATATCCCCCTCCCCGATATCATCCCCACCCCTATATCACCTCCTCCCCGATATCATCCACCTGCGATATCACCCCTTCCCCTATATCACCCCCTCGCCCCAATATCACCTCCTCCCCGATATCACCCCACCCGATATTACCCGTCCCCGTATCACCCACAACCGGATATCACCCCCTCCCCGATATCACCCCCACCTCGATTTCAACCGTCTCGATATCACCCCCAAAACCGATATCACCACACCCGATATCACTCGCACCCGGATATCACACCCTCCCGAATATCACACCCACACCAATATCACCCTCCCCCCGATATCACTCCACCCCGATATCAGCCCCACCCCGATATCAGCCCCACCCCGATATCACCCCCACCCCAATATCACCCCCTCCCGAAAAGCACCCCATTCCCCTTATCACCCCACCCCGATGTCACCCTCACTCCGGAACCCCTCCCCGATATCATCCCCATCCTGATATCACCCCCATCCCCGATATCATCCACGCACCAATATCACCCTGACCCCGACATCACCCCCACTCCGTATATCAGCCACTTCCCGATATCACACCCTCCCAGATATCACCCCATGCCCAATATCAACCCCACCACCAGATCCCCATCCCCGATATCACCCCCACCCCGATATTCCCCACCACGATATCGTCCCCACCCCGATATCACCCCACCCCAATATCACCCCCTTCCCGATGTCACCAAATACCCAATATCACCCTCAAGCCGATATCACCTTCACCCCGATATCACCCTCCCCGATATCATCCCCACCACGATATCACCTCCTCCCCGATATCATCCCCCCGCGATATCACCACTTCCCCGATATCTCCCCCTCCCCAATATCACCCCCTCCCCGATATCACCCACCCCGATATTACCCCCTCCACGATATCACCCACAACCGGTTATCACCCCCTCCCCGATATCACCCCCACCCCGAGATCAACCGTCTCGATATCACCCCAAAACCGATATCACCCCACCCCGATATCACTCGCTCCCGGATATCACCCCCTCCCGAATTTCACCCCCACCCCGATATCACTCTCCCCCAATATCACCCCAACCCTGATATCGCCCCCACCCCGATATCATCCCACCCCGGTATCACCCCACCCCGATATCAGCCCCACCCCATATCACCACCTATACGATATCACCCTACCCCGATATCACACGGTCCACGAAATCATCCCATGCCCGATATCAACCCCTCACCCCGATATCACCCCCACCCCGTTATCACCCCCCTCCCCGATATCACCCCATCCCCGATATCATCCCCACCCCGATCTCACCCTATCATCGATTTCACCCCCTCCCCGATATGTCACCCTCCCGATATCACACTCTCCCCAATATCACCCCCTCCTCTATATCCCATCCCCATATCACCCCTCCCCAATATGGCCCACTCCCCGATATCATCACAACCGCGATACCTCTCTCCCCCGATATCACCCCCACCCCGATATCACCCACATCCCGATATCACCCCACACCCCGAGCTCACCACCTTCCCGATATCAACACCTCCCCGACATCAAACCTGATATCACCCCCTCCCTGATATCAACCCCTCCCCGATATCACCCCCTCCCCGATATCGCCCCAACCCCGATATCACCCACACTCCGATATCACCCCCACCCGGATATCACCCCAAACCCGTTTTTAACCCCACTCCGAAATCACCCCCTCCCTGACATCACCCCAACACCAATATCCCCCGCTCCGCGTTATCACAAACTGCCCGATGTCACCCCTCCCCGATATCACCCTATCCCGATATCACCCACTCGCCGACATACCCCCTCCTCGATATCACCCCACCTCCCGATATCACCCCCCCCCCCGATATCACGCCCTCCCCTATATCGCCCCACCTCGATAGCACCCCCACCGCGATATCAACACCTTCACGATATTACCCTTACCGATATAACCCCATACCCGATATCACCCCCACCCCGATATGCCCTATCCCCGATATCACCCCCAAACCTCTATCCCCCCTCCCCGATATCATCCCCACACGGATATCACCCCCACCCCAATATAACCACCTCCCCGATATCACACCATACCCATTAACACCCCACCCCGATATCACCCTCACTCCGATATGACCCTCCACGATATCATCCCCATCCTGATATAACCCCCTCCCCGATATCATTCCCACCCCGATATCATCCTCTACCCGACATCACCCCCACCCCGGATATCACCCCGTCCCCGATATCACACCTCATCGATATCACCCCCTCCCCGATAGCACCCCAACCAGGATATCCCGATCCCCGATATCACCTACACCCTGATATCCCCTCCCCCAATATCATCCCCACCCCGATATCACCCGTCCCCGATATCACCCCCACACTGATATCACCCCCACCCCGATATCACCCCACCCCGATATCACCCGCTCCCCATTATCACCCCCTCCCGAATATCTCCCCCACCCCGATATCACCCTCCCACCAATATCATCCCAACCCCAATATCACCCCCAACCTAATATCACCCATCCCCGATATCACCCCTCCCAGATATCACCCCTTCCCCGATATCACCCCCTCCCCGATATCACCCCTGCCCGATATTACCACCTCACCATATATCACCCCCTCCCCGATATCACCCCACCCCGATATCACCTCTTACCGATATCACTCCCTCCCCATTATCACTCCATCCCCGATATCACCCCGTCAACGATATCACCCCACCCCGATATCAACCACTCCCCGATATCACCTTCCCAGTTATCACCCCCTCCCTGATATCACCCTCCCCGATATCACCCACACCCCGAAATCACACAAACCCCGATATCACCCCCTCCACGATATCACACCCACCCAGATAACACCCCACCCTGATTTCACCCCCACCCCGATCTCACCCTTCCCCGATATCAACCCCACACCGATATCACTCCATCCCCGATATGACCCCATACCAGATATCACCCACCCCGATATCCCCATCCCCGATATCACCCCCCTCCCCGAAATCACACCAACCCCGATATCACCCCCTCCGCGATATCACACCCACCCAGATATCACCCCACCCTGATTTACCCCCACCCCGATCTCACCCTTCCCCGATATCACCCCCACCCCGATATCACCCCATTCCCGATATCACCCCCAACCCGATATCCCCCCTCCCCGATAACACCCCATCCCCGATATGACCCCATCCCCGATATCACCCCCACCCCGATATCCCCATCCCCGATATCATCCCTACACCAATATCACCCACACCCAAATATCATCCCCTCCCCGATATAACCCCATACCCGAAATCACCCCCACCCCGATATCACCCGCACCCCGATATCCCCCTCCCCGCTATCACCACCACTCCGATATCACCCCGTTCCCGACATCACCCCATCCCCGAAATCACCCCCTCCCCGATATCACCCTCATCCCACTATCCCCCCTCCCCGATATCACCCCAGCTCCCGATATCGCGCGCTCCCCCGATATCACCCCTCCCCGATATCGCCCCACCCCAATATCACACCCACCCCGATTTCAACCCCTCCACGATATCACCCTCCCCGATTTCACACTATCACCGATATCACCCCTGCACCGATATCCCCTTCCCCGATATCACCGCCAAACCGCTATCGCCCCTCCCCAATATCATCCCCACCCCAATATCACCCCCACACCAATATCACCCCCTCCCCGATATCACACAATACCCGATATCACCCCACCCCGATATCACATTCACCCCGATATCTCCGCACCGATCTCACCTCCTCCCCGATATCACCCCCACACCGATATCACCCCACCCCGATATCACACCAACCCAGATATCAACCCTTCCCCGATATCAACCCATTCCCGATATCACCCCAACACGATATTCCCCCTCCCCGATAACACCCAATTCCCGATATGACCCAATCCCCGGTATCACCCCACCCCGATATTCCCCTCCCCGATATCATCCCCACCCCAATATCACCCCAACCCAATAACACCCCCTCCTCTATATCACCCCATACCCGAAATCACCCCGACCCGATATCACCCGCACCCCGATAACCCCCTCCCCGATATCACCTCAACCCCGATATCCCCTCCCCGATATCACCCCATCCACGATATCACCCCATCCCCGATATCACCCCCTCCCCGATATCACCCCACCCCGATATCACCCCACCTCCCGATATCACCCCCTCCCCGATATCACCTCCCTCCCCGATATCGCCCCACACCGATATCACCCCACCCCGATATCAACCCCTCCACGATATCACCCTCCCCGATATCACCCTATCCCCGCTATCACCCCCAACTCTATATCCACCTTCCCCGATATCACCCCCAATCCCCTATCCCCCTCCCCGATATCATCCCCACCCCGATATCACCCTCACCCCGATATACCCCCTCCCCGATATCATCGCCATCCTGATATCACCCCTTCCCCGATATCACCCCAACCCCGATATCAGCCCCTCACCGATATCTCCCCCACCTTGGATTTCACCCCATCCATGATATCACCCCCACCCCGATATATCCCCTTCCACGATATCACCCCACCCTCTGATATCATATTCACCCCGATATCCGCCCCATTGATATCACCTCCTCACCGATATCACCCCAACACCGATATCACCCCCCCGATAACACCCCCACCCCGATATCACCCCCACCCTGATATCTCCCTCCCCGATATCACCCCTTCCCCGATATCTCCCACTCCCGGATATCACCACCTCTCCGATATCACCCGCTCCTCGATATCACCCCCACACGGAAATCACCCACTCCCCGATATCACGCACCCTGATATCACCCCTCCCCTATATCACCCCTGCCAGATACCCCTCCCCGATATCACCGCATTGCCGATATCACCCCACCCCGATATCACCCGCAACCCGATATCCCCCGACCTGATATCATCCCCACAACGATATCACCCTTCCCGATATTATCCCCACACCAATATCACCCCGTCCCCGATATCACCCCCTCCCCGATATCTCCCCATAGCCTATATCACTCCCACCCCGATATCACCCCATTGCCTATATCACTCCCACCCCGATATCACCCGGATCCCGATAGCTCCACTTCCTGATATCACCACCTCCCCGATATCACCACCGTCCCCGATATCACCTCCACCCTGAAATCACCCCCTCCCGGATATCATCCCCACCCGATATCACCCCTCCCCGATAACACCCCCACACCGATATCACCCACACACCGATATCACCCACCCCGATATCACCCCTCCTCGATAACACCCCACCCCGATATAACCCTCCCCCTGATATCACACCCACCCATTTATCACCCCAACCCGATATCACCCCGAGCTCGATATCACCCCACCACGATATCACCCAACCCCGACATCACCCCCTCCCCGTTATCGCCACCTCCCGATGTCACACCCTCCCCGATATCACTCAAATCCCGATATCACCCCCTCCCCGATATCACCCTCCCCCGATATCACCCCCGCACGGATATCACACCAACATCACTCTCCTGTCCTGTACACTGACCCGCTGACAGTGCCGACACAGGCCCATCATAACTCTCCTACCCCTGTATACTGACACTCAGACAGTGCCGACACAGGCCCAACATCACTCCTTGCCCAGCATACTGACCCGCTGACAGTGCCGACACAGGCCCATCATCACTCTCCCTGCCCTGTATACTGACCCACTGACAGTGCCGACACAGGCCCATCATCACTCTCCTGCCCTGTATACTGACCCCTGACAGTGCCGACACAGGCCCATCATCACTCTCCTGCCCTGTATACTGACTGACCCCTGACAGTGCCGACACAGGCCCATCATCACTCTCCTGCCCTGTACTGACTGACCCACTGACAGTGCCGACACAGGCCCATCATCACTCTCCTGCCCTGTATACTGACCCTCTGACAGTGCCGACACAGGCCCATCATCACTCTCCTGCCCTGTATACTGACCCACTGACAGTGCCGACACAGGCCCATCATCACTCTCCTGCCCTGTATACTGACCCGCTGACAGTGCCGACACAGGCCCATCATCACTCTCCTGCCCTGTATACTGACCCTCTGACAGTGCCGACACAGGCCCATCATCACTCTCCTGCCCTGTATACTGACCCCTGACAGTGCCGACACAGGCCCATCATCACTCTCCTGCCCTGTATACTGACTGACCCACTGACAGTGCCGACACAGGCCCATCATCACTCTCCTGCCCTGTATACTGACTGACCCGCTGACAGTGCCGACACAGGCCCATCATCACTCTCCTGCCCTGTATACTGACCCGCTGACAGTGCCGACACAGGCCCATCATCACTCTCCTGCCCTGTATACTGACCCGCTGACAGTGCCGACACAGGCCCATCATCACTCTCCTGCCCTGTATACTGACCCTCTGACAGTGCCGACACAGGCCCATCATCACTCTCCCTGCCCTGTATACTGACCCTCTGACAGTGCCGACACAGGCCCATCATCACTCTCCTGCCCTGTATACTGACCCGCTGACAGTGCCGACACAGGCCCATCATCACTCTCCTGCCCTGTATACTGACTGACCCCTGACAGTGCCGACACAGGCCCATCATCACTCTCCTGCCCTGTATACTGACCCGCTGACAGTGCCGACACAGGCCCATCATCACTCTCCTGCCCTGTATACTGACCCGCTGACAGTGCCGACACAGGCCCATCATCACTCTCCTGCCCTGTATACTGACTGACCCTCTGACAGTGCCGACACAGGCCCATCATCACTCTCCTGCCCTGTATACTGACTGACCCTCTGACAGTGCCGACACAGGCCCATCATCACTCTCCTGCCCTGTATACTGACTGACCCCTGACAGTGCCGACACAGGCCCATCATCACTCTCCTGCCCTGTATACTGACTGACCCACTGACAGTGCCGACACAGGCCCATCATCACTCTCCTGCCCTGTATACTGACCCTCTGACAGTGCCGACACAGGCCCATCATCACTCTCCTGCCCTGTATACTGACGACCCGCTGACAGTGCCGACACAGGCCCATCATCACTCTCCTGCCCTGTATACTGACTGACCCCTGACAGTGCCGACACAGGCCCATCATCACTCTCCTGCCCTGTATACTGACTGACCCCTGACAGTGCCGACACAGGCCCATCATCACTCTCCTGCCCTGTATACTGACCCTCTGACAGTGCCGACACAGGCCCATCATCACTCTCCTGCCCTGTATACTGACTGACCCTCTGACAGTGCCGACACAGGCCCATCATCACTCTCCTGCCCTGTATACTGACTGACCCTCTGACAGTGCCGACACAGGCCCATCATCACTCTCCTGCCCTGTATACTGACCCGCTGACAGTGCCGACACAGGCCCATCATCACTCTCCTGCCCTGTATACTGACTGACCCGCTGACAGTGCCGACACAGGCCCATCATCACTCTCCTGCCCTGTATACTGACTGACCCGCTGACAGTGCCGACACAGGCCCATCATCACTCTCCTGCCCTGTATACTGACCCGCTGACAGTGCCGACACAGGCCCATCATCACTCTCCTGCCCTGTATACTGACTGACCCCTGACAGTGCCGACACAGGCCCATCATCACTCTCCTGCCCTGTATACTGACCCGCTGACAGTGCCGACACAGGCCCATCATCACTCTCCCTGCCCTGTATACTGACTGACCCGCTGACAGTGCCGACACAGGCCCATCATCACTCTCCCTGCCCTGTATACTGACCCGCTGACAGTGCCGACACAGGCCCATCATCACTCTCCTGCCCTGTATACTGACTGACCCGCTGACAGTGCCGACACAGGCCCATCATCACTCTCCTGCCCTGTATACTGACTGACCCGCTGACAGTGCCGACACAGGCCCATCATCACTCTCCTGCCCTGTATACGACTGACCCACTGACAGTGCCGACACAGGCCCATCATCACTCTCCTGCCCTGTATACTGACTGACCCGCTGACAGTGCCGACACAGGCCCATCATCACTCTCCTGCCCTGTATACTGACTGACCCGCTGACAGTGCCGACACAGGCCCATCATCACTCTCCTGCCCTGTATACTGACTGACCCGCTGACAGTGCCGACACAGGCCCATCACTCCTGCCCTAGCATGGTGTTTAGCATAATTGCTTTACAGCTCCAGGGTCCCAGGTTCGATTCCCGGCTGGGTCACTGTCTGTAAGGAGTCTGCACGTCCTCCGCGTGTGTTCGTGGGTTTCCTCCGGGTGCTCCGGTTTCCTCCCACAGTCCAAAGATGTGCGGGTCATGTGGATTGGCCATGCTAAATTGCCCGGTGTCCAACAAATTAAGGTTGCGGGGGTGGGGGGCTGTTGGGTTACGGGTATAGGGTGGATACGTGGGTTTGAGTAGGGTGATCATTGCTCGGCACAACATCGAGGGCCGAAGGGCCTGTTCAGTGCTGTACTGTTCAATGTTCTATCACTCTCCTGCCGTGTATACTTACAGTGCCGACACAGGCTCATCATCACTATCCTGCCCTGTTTACTGACTGACACGCTGACAGTGCCGACACAGGCCATCATTACTCTCCTGCCCTGTATACTGACCCGCTGACAGTGCCGACACAAGCCATTCATCACTCTCCTGCCCTGTATACTGACTGACCCCTGACAGTGCCGACACAGGCCCATCATCACTCTCCTGCCCTGTATACTGACTGACCCGCTGACAGTGCCGACACAGGCCCATCATCACTCCCTGCCCTGTATACTGACCCTCTGACAGTGCCGACACAGGCCCATCATCACTCTCCTGCCCTGTATACTGACCCCCTGACAGTGCCGACACAGGCCCATCATCACTCTCCTGCCCTGTATACTGACCCTCTGACAGTGCCGACACAGGCCCATCATCACTCTCCTGCCCTGTATACTGACTGACCCGCTGACAGTGCCGACACAGGCCCATCATCACTCTCCTGCCCTGTATACTGACCCACTGACAGTGCCGACACAGGCCCATCATCACTCTCCTGCCCTGTATACTGACTGACCCCTGACAGTGCCGACACAGGCCCATCATCACTCTCCTGCCCTGTATACTGACCCTCTGACAGTGCCGACACAGGCCCATCATCACTCTCCTGCCCTGTATACTGACTGACCCCTGACAGTGCCGACACAGGCCCATCATCACTCTCCTGCCCTGTATACTGACTGACCCTCTGACAGTGCCGACACAGGCCCATCATCACTCTCCTGCCCTGTATACTGACCCGCTGACAGTGCCGACACAGGCCCATCATCACTCTCCTGCCCTGTATACTGACTGACCCGCTGACAGTGCCGACACAGGCCCATCATCACTCTCCTGCCCTGTATACTGACTGACCCTCTGACAGTGCCGACACAGGCCCATCATCACTCTCCTGCCCTGTATACTGACCCACTGACAGTGCCGACACAGGCCCATCATCACTCTCCTGCCCTGTACTGACTGACCCGCTGACAGTGCCGACACAGGCCCATCATCACTCTCCTGCCCTGTATACTGACCCTCTGACAGTGCCGACACAGGCCCATCATCACTCTCCTGCCCTGTATACTGACCCGCTGACAGTGCCGACACAGGCCCATCATCACTCTCCTGCCCTGTATACTGACTGACCCTCTGACAGTGCCGACACAGGCCCATCATCACTCTCCTGCCCTGTATACTGACTGACCCCTGACAGTGCCGACACAGGCCCATCATCACTCTCCTGCCCTGTACTGACTGACCGCTGACAGTGCCGACACAGGCCCATCATCACTCTCCTGCCCTGTATACTGACTGACCCGCTGACAGTGCCGACACAGGCCCATCATCACTCTCCTGCCCTGTATACTGACCCCTCTGACAGTGCCGACACAGGCCCATCATCACTCTCCTGCCCTGTATACTGACCCCTGACAGTGCCGACACAGGCCCATCATCACTCTCCTGCCCTGTATACTGACTGACCGCTGACAGTGCCGACACAGGCCATCATCACTCTCCCTGCCCTGTATACTGACCCGCTGACAGTGCCGACACAGGCCCATCATCACTCTCCTGCCCTGTATACTGACCCGCTGACAGTGCCGACACAGACCCATCATCACTCTCCTGCCCTGTATACTGACTGACACTGCCGACACAGGCCGATTAACACTCTACTGCCCTGTATACTGACTGACCCGCTGACAGTGCCGACACAGACCCATAAACAGCATGGGCAGCACGGTAGCATGGTGTTTAGCATAATTGCTTTACATCTCCAGGGTCCCAGGTTCGATTCCCGGCTGGGTCACTGTCTGTGCGGAGTCTGCACGTCCTCCCCGTGTGTTCGTGGGTTTCCTCCGGGTGCTCCGGTTTCCTCCCACAGTCCAAAGATGTGCGGGTCATGTGGATTGGCCATGCTAAATTGCCCGGTGTCCAACAAAGTAAGGTTGCGGGGGTGGGGGCTGTTGGGTTACGGGTATAGGGTGGATACGTGGGTTTGAGTATGGTGATCATTGCTCGGCACAACATCGAGGGCCGAAGGGCCTGTTCAGTGCTGTACTGTTCAATGTTCTATCACTCTCCTGCCGTGTATACTTACAGTGCCGACACAGGCCCATCATCACTCTCCTGCCTGTATACTGACTGACCCCTGACAGTGCCGACACAGGCCCATCATCACTCTCCTGCCCTGTATACTGACCCGCTGACAGTGCCGACACAGGCCCATCATCACTCTCCTGCCCTGTATACTGACCCGCTGACAGTGCCGACACAGGCCCATCATCACTCTCCTGCCCTGTATACTGACCCGCTGACAGTGCCGACACAGGCCCATCATCACTCTCCTGCCCTGTATACTGACTGACCCGCTGACAGTGCCGACACAGGCCCATCATCACTCTCCCTGCCCTGTATACTGACCCACTGACAGTGCCGACACAGGCCCATCATCACTCTCCTGCCCTGTATACTACTGACCCGCTGACAGTGCCGACACAGGCCCATCATCACTCTCCTGCCCTGTATACTGACCCGCTGACAGTGCCGACACAGGCCCATCATCACTCTCCTGCCCTGTATACTGACCCGCTGACAGTGCCGACACAGGCCCATCATCACTCTCCTGCCCTGTATACTGACCCACTGACAGTGCCGACACAGGCCCATCATCACTCTCCTGCCCTGTATACTGACCCTCTGACAGTGCCGACACAGGCCCATCATCACTCCCCTGCCCTGTATACTGACTGACCCGCTGACAGTGCCGACACAGGCCCATCATCACTCTCCTGCCCTGTATACTGACTGACCCGCTGACAGTGCCGACACAGGCCCATCATCACTCTCCTGCCCTGTATACTGACCCGCTGACAGTGCCGACACAGGCCCATCATCACTCTCCTGCCCTGTATACTGACCCGCTGACAGTGCCGACACAGGCCCATCATCACTCTCCTGCCCTGTATACTGACTGACCTCTGACAGTGCCGACACAGGCCCATCATCACTCTCCTGCCCTGTATACTGACCCGCTGACAGTGCCGACACAGGCCCATCATCACTCCCTGCCTGTATACTGACCCGCTGACAGTGCCGACACAGGCCCATCATCACTCTCCTGCCCTGTATACTGACTGACCCGCTGACAGTGCCGACACAGGCCCATCATCACTCTCCTGCCCTGTATACTGACCCGCTGACAGTGCCGACACAGGCCCATCATCACTCTCCTGCCCTGTATACTGACCCGCTGACAGTGCCGACACAGGCCCATCATCACTCCTCCTGCCCTGTATACTGACCCACTGACAGTGCCGACACAGGCCCATCATCACTCTCCTGCCCTGTATACTGACCCTCTGACAGTGCCGACACAGGCCCATCATCACTCTCCTGCCCTGTATACTGACTGACCCTCTGACAGTGCCGACACAGGCCCATCATCACTCTCCTGCCCTGTATACTGACCCGCTGACAGTGCCGACACAGGCCCATCATCACTCTCCTGCCCTGTATACTGGACCCGCTGACAGTGCCGGACACAGGCCCATCATCACTCTCCTGCCCTGTAATGACTGACCCACTGACAGTGCCGACACAGGCCCATCATCACTCTCTGCCCTGTATACTGACCCACTGACAGTGCCGACACAGGGCCCATCATCACTCTCCTGCCCTGTATACTGACTGACCCACTGACAGTGCCGACACAGGACCATCATCACTCTCCTGCCCTGTATACTGACTGACCCGCTGACAGTGCCGACACAGGCCCATCAATCACTCTCCTGCCCTGTATACTTGACTACCCACTGACAGTGCCGCCACAGGCCCATCATCACTCTCCTGCCCTGTATACTGACCCTCTGACAGTGCGACACAGGCCCATCATCACTCTCCTGCCCTGTATACTGACTGACCCGCTGACAGTGCCGACACAGGCCCATCATCACTCTCCTGCCCTGTATACTGACCCTCTGGACAGTGCCGACACAGGGCCATCATCACTCCCCTGCCCTGTATACTGACTCCCCCTGACAGTGCCGACACCGGCCCATCATCACTCTCCTGCCCGTATACTGACTGACCCGCTGACAGTGCCGACACAGGCCATCATCACTCTCCTGCCCTGTATACTGACTGACCCACTGACAGTGCCGACACAGGCCCATCATCACTCTCCTGCCCTGTATACTGACGACCTCTGACAGTGCCGACACAGGCCCATCATCACTCTCCTGCCCTGTATACTGACTGACCCGCTGACAGTGCCGACACAGGCCCATCATCACTCTCCTGCCCTGTATACTGACTGACCCTCTGACAGTGCCGACACAGGCCCATCATCACTCTCCTGCCCTGTATACTGACCCTCTGACAGTGCCTGACACAGGCCCATCATCACTCTCCTGCCCTGTATACTGACCCGCTGACAGTGCCGACACAGGCCCATCATCACTCTCCTGCCCTGTATACTGACCCGCTGACAGTGCCGACACAGGCCATCATCACTCTCCTGCCCTGTATACTGACCCGCTGACAGTGCCGACACAGGCCCATCATCACTCTCCTGCCCTGTATACTGACTGACCCGCTGACAGTGCCGACACAGGCCCATCATCACTCTCCTGCCCTGTATACTGACCCGCTGACAGTGCCGACACAGGCCCATCATCACTCTCCTGCCCTGTATACTGACCCACTGACAGTGCCGACACAGGCCCATCATCACTCTCCTGCCCTGTATACTGACTGACCCGCTGACAGTGCCGACACAGGCCCATCATCACTCTCCTGCCCTGTATACTGACTGACCCTCTGACAGTGCCGACACAGGCCCATCATCACTCCCTGCCCTGTATACTGACCCACTGACAGTGCCGACACAGGCCCATCATCACTCTCCTGCCCTGTATACTGACTGACCCTCTGACAGTGCCGACACAGGCCCATCATCACTCTCCTGCCCTGTATACTGACTGACCCGCTGACAGTGCCGACACAGGCCCATCATCACTCTCCTGCCCTGTATACTGACTGACCCGCTGACAGTGCCGACACAGGCCCATCATCACTCTCCTGCCCTGTATACTGACGCCACTGACAGTGCCGACACAGGCCCATCATCACTCTCCTGCCCTGTATACTGACCCTCTGACAGTGCCGACACAGGCCATCATCACTCTCCTGCCCTGTATACTGACTGACCCCTGACAGTGCCGACACAGGCCCATCATCACTCTCCTGCCCTGTATACTGACCCGCTGACAGTGCCGACACAGGCCCATCATCACTCTCCTGCCCTGTATACTGACTGACCCGCTGACAGTGCCGACACAGGCCCATCATCACTCTCCTGCCCTGTATACTGACCCGCTGACAGTGCCGACACAGGCCCATCATCACTCTCCTGCCCTGTATACTGACTGACCCTCTGACAGTGCCGACACAGGCCCATCATCACTCTCCTGCCCTGTATACTGACCCCCTGACAGTGCCGACACAGGCCCATCATCACTCTCCTGCCCTGTATACTGACTGACCCGCTGACAGTGCCGACACAGGCCCATCATCACTCTCCTACCGTGTATAGTGACCCGCTGACAGTGCCGACTCAGGCCCATCATCACTCCCCTGCCCAGTGTACTGACCCTCTGACAGTGCCGACACAGGCCCATCCTCACTTTCCTGCCCTGTATACTGACTGACCCTCTGACAGTGCCGACTCAGACCCATCATCACTCTCCTGCCCTGTACACTGGCTGACCCGCTGATAGTGCCAACACAGGCCCATCATCACTCTCCAGCCCTGTATACTAACCCTCTGACATGCCGACACAGGCCCATCATCACTCTCCTGTTCTGTAAACTGACCCTCTGACAGTGCCGACACAGACCCATCATCACTCTCCTGCCCTGTATACTGACCGATATTGCCGACACAGGCCGATTAACACTCTCCTGCCCTGTATACTGACTGACCCGCAGAAAGTGCCGACAAATACCCATAATCAGCATGGGCAGCACGGTAGTATGGTGGTTAGCATAAATGCTTTACAGCTCCAGGGTCCCAGGTTCGAATCCCGGCTGGGTCACTGTCTGTGCGGAGTCTGCACGTCCTCCCCGTGTGTGCGTGGGTTTCCTCCGGGTGCTCCGGTTTCCTCCCACAGTCCAAAGATGTGCGGGTCATGTGGATTGGCCATGCTAAATTGCCCGGTTTCCAAAAAAGTAAGGTTGGGGGGGGGGGGGAGTTGTTGGGTTGCGGGTATAGGGTGGATACGTGGGTTTGAGTAGGGTGATCATTGCTCGGCACAACATCGAGGGCCGAAGGGCCGGTTCTGTTCTGTACTGTTCAATGTTCTATCACTCTCCTGCCGTGAATACTTACAGTGCCGACACAGGCTCATCATCACTCTCCTGCCCTGTATACTGATCCTGACAGTGCCGACACAGGCCCATCATCACTCTCCTGCCCTGTATACTGACTGATCCGCTGACAGTGCCGACACAGGCCCATCATCACTCCCCTGCCCTGTTTTCTGACTGACCCGCTGACAGTGCCGACACAGGCCCATCATCACTCTCCTGCCCTGTATACTGACCCTCTGACATGTGCCGACACAGGCCCATCATCACTCTCCTGCCCTGTATACTGACCCTCTGACAGTGCCGACACAGGCCATCATCACTCTCCTGCCCTGTATACTGACTGACCACTGACAGTGCCGACACAGGCCCATCATCACTCTCCTGCCCTGTATACTGACTGACCGCTGACAGTGCCGACACAGGCCCATCATCACTCTCCTGCCCTGTATACTGACTGACCCGCTGACAGTGCCGACACAGGCCCATCATCACTCTCCTGCCCTGTATACTGACTGACCCGCTGACAGTGCCGACACAGGCCCATCATCACTCTCCTGCCCTGTATACTGACTGACCCGCTGACAGTGCCGACACAGGCCCATCATCACTCTCCTGCCCTGTATACTGACCCGCTGACAGTGCCGACACAGGCCCATCATCACTCTCCTGCCCTGTATACTGACTGACCCTCTGACAGTGCCGACACAGGCCCATCATCACTCTCCTGCCCTGTATACTGACTGACCCCTGACAGTGCCGACACAGGCCCATCATCACTCTCCTGCCCTGTATGACTGACCCGCTGACAGTGCCGACACAGGCCCATCATCACTCTCCCTGCCCTGTATACTGACCCTCTGACAGTGCCGACACAGGCCCATCATCACTCTCCTGCCCTGTATACTGACTGACCCTCTGACAGTGCCGACACAGGCCCATCATCACTCTCCTGCCCTGTATACTGACTGACCCGCTGACAGTGCCGACACAGGCCCATCATCACTCTCCTGCCCTGTATACTGACCCTCTGACAGTGCCGACACAGGCCCATCATCACTCTCCTGCCCTGTATACTGACTGACCCCTGACAGTGCCGACACAGGCCCATCATCACTCTCCTGCCCTGTATACTGACCCTCTGACAGTGCCGACACAGGCCCATCATCACTCTCCCTGCCCTGTATACTGACTGACCCCTGACAGTGCCGACACAGGCCCATCATCACTCTCCTGCCCTGTATACTGACCCGCTGACAGTGCCGACACAGGCCCATCATCACTCTCCTGCCCTGTATACTGACTGACCAGCTGACAGTGCCGACACAGGCCCATCATCACTCTCCTGCCTGTATACTGACTGACCCTCTGACAGTGCCGACACAGGCCCATCATCACTCTCCTGCCCTGTATACTGACTGACCCTCTGACAGTGCCGACACAGGCCCATCATCACTCTCCTGCCCTGTATACTGACGACCCGCTGACAGTGCCGACACAGGCCCATCATCACTCTCCTGCCCTGTATACTGACTGACCCCACTGACAGTGCCGACACAGGCCCATCATCACTCTCCTGCCCTGTATACTGACTGACCCCTGACAGTGCCGACACAGGCCCATCATCACTCTCCTGCCCTGTATACTGACCCTCTGACAGTGCCGACACAGGCCCATCATCACTCTCCTGCCCTGTATACTGAACCGCTGACAGTTCCGTCTCAGGCCAATCATCACTCCCCTGCCCTGTGTACTGACTGACCCGCTGACAGTGCCGACACAGGCCCATCATCACTCCACATCCTGGATACTGACCATATGACTGTGCAGACACAGGCCCATCATCACTCCCGTCCCTGTATACTGACCCTCTGACAGTGCCGACCCAGGCCCATCATCACTCTCCTGACCTGTACACTGACTGACCCTCTGACAGTGCCGACCCAGGCCCATCATCACTCTCCTGACCTGTACACTGACTGACGCGATGACAGTGCCAACACAGGCCCATCATCACTCTGCTGCCCTGTATACTGACTGACCCACTGACAGTGCCAACACATGCCCATCATCACTCTGCTGCCCTGTCTACTGACCCTCTGACAGTGCCGACACAGGCCCATCATCACTCTCCTGCCCTGTATACTAACACACTGGCGGTGCCGACACAGGCCCATCATCATCTCCTGCATTGTATACTGACCCACTGGCAGTGCCGACACAGGCCCATCATCGCTCTCCAGCCCTGTATACTGACCCACTGACAGTGCCGACACAGGCCCATCATCACTCCCCTGCCCTGTATACTGACCCGCTGACAGTGCCGACACAGGCCCAACATCACTATCCAGACCTTTATACTGTCAGACCCGCTGACAGTGGCGACACAGGCCCAACATCACTCTCCTGCCCTGTGTACTGACTGACCCGCTGACAGTGCCGGCACAGGCCTATCATCACTCCACTTGCCTGGATACTGACACTCTTACTGTTCCGACACAGGCCCATCATCACTCTGACAGTGCCGACCCAGGCCCATCATCAATCACCTGACCTGTACACTGACTGACCCTCTGACAGTGCCGACACAGGCCCATCATCACTCCCCTGCCCTGTATACTGACCCTCTGACAGTGCCGACACAGTCCCATCTTCACTCTCCTGCCCTGTATACTGACCCACTGGCAGTGCCGACACAGGCCCATCATCACTCTCCTGCACTGTATACTGACCCACTGACAGTGCCGGCACTGGCCCATCATCACTCTCCAGCCCTGTATACTGACCCGCTGACAGTGCCGACACAGGCCCATCATCACTCTCCTGCCCTGTGTACTGACCCGCTGACCGTGCCGACACAGGCCTATCATCCCTCTCCAGCTTTGTATGCTGACTGACCCGCTGACAGTGCCGACACAGGCCCATCATTACTCTCCTGCCGTGTTTTCTGCCGCTCTGACAGTGCCGACACAGACCCATGATCACCCTCCTGCCCTGTATACTTACCCGCTGACAGTGCCGACACAGGCCCATCATCACTCTATTGCCCTGCATACTGACTGATCCACAACAGGACAGTGAAAAGATACACTCAACTCTGGACAGGAACTGACCCATTCACATCTAGACATGATAAAGACACACTTAAACCTGGACAGCGAACTGACCCATTGCGAACTGGACAGCAAAAACATAATCACCAATCTGGGGGAAGAAATCACTTATTCACTTACTGGGCAGAGGATAGACACACTCAAATCTGGAGAGAGAATGGTCCATTCACAATGACAGGGAAAAGACACACACAGTTCTGGAGAGGGAACTGGCCCATTCAAAACTGGACATGGTAAAGACAGACTGAAATCTAGAAGGGGAACTGATCCTTTCACAACTGGACATGGAAATTACACAATCAAATCTGTACAGGGAACTGACCCATTCACAACTGGACAGGGGAAAGACATATTCAAATTGGAGTGGGAACTGACCCATCCGCAACTGGACAGTGGAAAGACACACTCAAATGTGGATGGGAACTGACACATTCACAACTAGACATTTGGAAGGCACACTCCAGTCTTGAGCAGGAAATAACCTTTTAACTTACTGGACAGATGATAGACATACTCAAATCTGGACAGGGAACTGACCATTTACAACTGGTTGGGGAAAGACTCACTCAAACTGGACAGAGTGATCATTCATAACTGGGCAGTGGAACGGAATACATATCTGGATAGAGAATTGACCATTCAGTGCTGAAGAATGCAAAGACACAATAAAATATGTTTCGGGGACTGAACCATCCACCAATGGATACGTGAAAGGCATTCACATCTTGACTTGGAACTGACCCATTGACAACGACAGGGAAAATAAACACTCAAACCTGGAGAGGGAACTGACCCATTCACTACTGCACAAAAGAAATACTCTCTTGAACTGAACAGGGAACTGACCATTTATATCTGGACAGCAGACATCTGAACACACAAACCGGGAGAGAAAACTGACGTACTCAAAACTGGAGAGGGGAAATACTCTCTCACAACTGGAGAGGGGAAAGACAAATTAAAAGCTCGACAGGGAACTGATCCATTCACAACTGGACAGGGGAAAATATGAAGTATGGAGCGTGAATTGGCCATTCAATCAAAAGGAAAATACAATCAAGGCTATTTAAGGTACTACACATTCATATCAGGACAATGGAAATGCACACTCCAATCTGGAGAAGGAACTAACTCATTCACTTTCTGGACAGGGGAAAAAACATTCAGATCTTGAGAGGGAACTGACCCATTTAAAACTGGACAAGGAAAAGACACATTCGGATCTGGAGAGTGAACTGACCATATACTACGGGATGGGGCAAAGACTCCCTCAAACTGGACAGGCAAATGACCATTCCTAACTGGACACTGGAACAGAACACGTACATATGGGAAGAAAATTGACCATTCTGCGCTGAAGACGTCAAATACACGATAAAATATGTTTTGGAAACTGACCCATCCACCAGTTGGCAGGTGGACGGCATTCACATCTCGACTGGGAGCAGACCCATTCACAACTGCTCAGGGGAAAGGCACACTCAAACCTAAACAGGGACCGAACCATTCAAATCTGTATATGTGAAGGCACACTCAAATCTGGACAGCGAACCGACCATACAAAGCTGGACAGTGGAAAGTCACACACCAATCAGGCAGGGAACTGACCTGACCACAAGTGGACAGGCGATAAGCACACTCACAACTGGACAGGGGAAGATATTCAAATCTGGAGAGGGAATTGACCATTCACTTTCCGGACAAAAGAAAAACACAATCAAACCTTTTTAAGGTACTGATCCATCCACAACTGGGCAGGGTAAAGACACACTCAAATCTGGACAGGGAGCTGATCCATTCACATCTGGACATGGTAAAGGCACACTTAAATCTGGAGAGGGAACTGACCCATTCACATCTGGACATGATAAAGACACACTCCAATCTGCGGGAGGAAATAACTTATTCACTTACTGGACAGAGGATGGGCATACTCAAATCTAGAGAGGGAACCGATCCATTCACAACCACAGGGAAAAGACATATTCAGACGTGGAGAGGGAACAAACCCATTTACTACTGAACCAGAGGAAATACTGTCCCGACCTGGACTGGGAACTGACCATTTATATCCGGACAGCTCATTTCTGGGGAGGGAACTAACACATTCACTACTGGAGAGGGGAAATAGACCCTCACAACTGGAGATGGAAAAGGCAAACTGAAATCTCGGAATTCAACTGACCCATTCACAACTGGACAGGGAAAAATACTCAAATCTACAGTGTGAATTGTCCATTCACTTTCTGGACAAAAGAAAAACACAATCAAGGCTGTTTAAGGTACTGATCCATCCACAACTGGGCAGGGGAAAGACACACTCACATCTGGACAGGGGGCTGACACATTCACATCTGGACAGGGGAAAGGCACGCCGAAACCTAGATATGGAACTAACCCATTCACTTACTGGACAGGCAACACTCATTCAGATCTTGAGAGAGAACTGACCCATTTACAACTGGACAGGGGAAAGGCACGTTCGAATCTGGAGAGGAAACTGACACATTCACATCTGGACAGTGGAAAGGCACTCTCCAATTTGGAGAATTAACTAACTCATTCACTTACTGGTCAGGGGTAAGGCACACTCAGATCTGGAGAGGGGCCTGACCCATTCACAGCTGGACAGTGAAAGAAAGACTCAAATCTGGAGAGGGAACTGACCCATTCACAACTGCACTGGGGAAATACTCTCCCAAACTGGAATGGTAATAGATCACTCATTTCCAAAGAGGGGAAAGAGACACTCAAATCTAGAGAGGAACTGACACATTCAGAACTAGAGAGGGTACAAACACACTAAAACCCGGACAGTGATGTAAACTTTCATAACAGAACAGTGGAAAGCCACACTGAAAGCTCGACAGGGGACAAACCCATTCACAACTGAACAGGAGAAATACACACTCAAATCTGGAGAGGGAACTGAGCAGTTTCAATTAGATCGGGGAAAGACTCCTTCAAACTGGTCAGGAAACTGGCCATTCATTACTGGACAGTGGAGCGGAACGCTTATATCTGGAAATAGAATTGACCATTCAGCGCTGAAGACGGCAAAGACACAATAAAATATGTTTCAGGAACTGACCCACTGGACAGGTAAAAGGCTTTCAAATCTCGACTGGTGAACAGACCAATTCACAACTGGACAGGGGAAAGATACACTGAAACCAATTGGGAAGTAACCATTCACATCCGGACATGTGAAGGCACTCTCAAATCTGGACAGGGAACCGAACACCCAAATCTGGACAGTGGAAAGGCACACACCAATCTGGGAAGGGAACTGACATTACCACAAGTGGACAGGCGATAGCCACACTCACATCTGGACACAGACAAAACGTAAGGGAAAATGCTGGAAAATCTCAGCTAGTCTGGCAGCATCTGGGGGGAGAGAAAAGAGCAAACCTTTCGAGTCCGATGACTCTTTGTCAAAGCCAGAACGATGTTAATGAGTTGTGATGGAGAAGTGAGTTGTGATCCAAAGATGGAGCTTGGAGAAAGAGTCATTGGTCTCGAAAAATTAGCTCCTTTCTCTCCCTCCAGATGCTGCCAGACTTGCTGAGATTTTCCAGCATTTTCTTTTTCGTTTCAGATTCCAGCATTCGCAGTAATTTGGTTTCATACAGACACACCGCAACTGTACATAACCCATTCATAACGGAGTAGGGGGAAGACACACACAAATCTGGAAGAAGGCACTGTCAATTCACAACTAGACAGGGGAAAGACAGTTTCCTGGACAGGGAACTGGCGCATTCGCAACAGGAGAGGGGAAAGTCTCCCTCACGTGGAGAGGGGAAAGACACTCAGAAAGCTCGACAGTGAACTGACCCATTCAGAACTGGACAGGGGAAAACACTCAAATCTGGAGAGGGAATTGACCATTCACTTTCTGGACAAAAGGAAACCCCAGTCGAAGCTGTTTAGCGCACCGATCCATCCACAACTGGACAGGGGAAAGACATACTCCATTTTGGATGGGGACTGACACATTCACAACTGGACATGTGAAGCACATTCAAATGTGGACAGGGAACTGCCCATAGAAATTGGACAGGGGAACGTCACACACCAATCTGTGCAGGGAACTGACCTTACCACAAATGGACTGGCGATAGGCGCTCTCAATGCATACTCCAGATTTGGACATTTTCCCCTGTCCCTCTCTGGAAATTGAATGGGGAACTGACCATTAAAATGTGGACAGGGGAACAGGACACTATAATATGGAAGAGGGAACTTACTCATTCACAACTGGACAGGGGAAAGACACACTGAAATCTGGAGAACGAAGTAACTCATTCACTTTCTGGACAGGTGAAAGTAACATTCAAATGTGGAGAGGGAACTAACCAGGCAAAACTTGACAGGGGAAAGTCACACACCAATCTGGGCAAGGAACCGACCTTACCACATGTGGTCAGGTGATAGCCACACATATCATGACAGAGACACGACCCATTCAAAATTGAGCAGAGAACAGACACATTCAAATCTGCAAGAGGGAACTGACCCATTCACAACTGAAATGGGGAAATACTCCCTCACAACTGGAGAGGGGAAAGGCACACTGAAATCTAGACGGAGAACTGATCCAATCACAACTGGACACGGAACAATATGTAAATCTGGACTGTGAAAAGACCATTCATTTTCTGGGCAAAAGAAAAAGACAATCAAAGCTTTTTATGGTATTGAAACATCCACAACTGAACAGGGGAAAGGCACACTCAAATCGGTACAGGGAACTGACCCATTAGCAATTGAATAGTAGAAACACACACTCAAATCTTGACGGCGAATTGACACATTTTAAACTGGACAGTGGAACGGCACACAGATCTGGAGAGTTCTGACACTTTAACTTCTGAATAACGGAAAGGCACACACAAATCTAGGCAGGGATCTGCCCCGTTCACAACTGGACAGTGGAAAGGCAAACTCAAATCTGGACAGAGATCTGCCCCGTTCACAACTGGACAGGGGAAAGGCACACACACATCCATTCACACATTGATGGGGAACCTGTTTATGGAACTGATCCATCCTCAACTGGACAGGAGAAAGACGCACTTAAATATGGATGAGGAACTGACCCATTAACAACTGGACAGTAAAAAGGCACACTCCAATCTGGAGGAGGAAGTTACTCATTCACTTACTGGACAGAGGATAGACAATCAAATCTGAACAGGGAACTGACCCATTCCCAACTGACAGGGAAAAGGCAGACACAAACCTGGAGAGGGAACTGACCCATTCACTACTGGGCAGTGAAACGACTCTCAAATCTGGATAGGGAACTGTCCCATGCACAACTGGACATGGGAAAGACACACTACTATTGAAACATCCACAACTGAACAGGGGAACAATTGTTTCTACTATTCAATTGGACACAGACTCAAATCTGGAAAAGGAAATGACCCATCCTCAACCGGACAGGGGAAAGTCACATTCAACTCTGGAGAGGGAACTCACCCATCCACAACTGGGCAGTGGAAAGACATACTCAAATCTGGGTGGGAACTGACACATTCCAACTGGACATGGGAAAGGAACACTCAAATCTGGAAACGGAACTGACCCATTCACAACTACACAGGGGAAAGGCACACTGAAACCTGGACAAGGAGCTAACCACTCATCTGGGCATGTAAAGGCACTCTCACATTAAGACAGGGACCCCACCATTAAAAACTGGACAGGGAAAAGTTACACACCAAACTGGGCAGGATCTGACCTGATCACAAGTGGACAGGTGATAGCCATACTTACTTCTGGACACATACACAACCGAACTGTACATGGCCCATTCATAATTGACCAGGGAGAAGACACAATCAAATCTGGAAGAAGGAACTGACCATTTCACATCTAGAATGGGGAAAGGCACTTTCAAATCTGGATGGGGAACAGAACCATTTTCAACTGGACAGGGGAAAGGCACATTCAAATCTGGACAGGGCACTGACCCATTCACAACAGGAGAGGAGAAAATCTCCCTCATAAGTGGATAGGGGAGACACACTGAAATGTCGACAGGGAACTGTCCAATGCAGAACTGGACAGGGGGAAACACTCAAATCTGGAGAATGAATTGACCCATTCACTTTCTGGACTAAAGAAAACCACAGTCAAATCTGTTTAGGGCACTGATCCATCCACAACTGGACTGTGGACAGGCACACTCCAATCTGGAGGAGGAAATAACTCATTCACTGACTGGACACGGGAAAGGCATTGTCAAATCGAGAGAGGGAACTGACCGACTCACAACTGGCCATCAAAAAATACACTCAATCTGGGGAGGGAACTGACCCATTCACAACCGGACAGCAAAAAGACATACGTAATTCTTGAGAAGGAAATAAATTATTCACTTACTGGACAGAGGAAAGACAGTCAAACATGGACAGGGAACTGACCGATTCACAATTTTGTACAGCAAATACTCCCGCATAACAGAAGAGGGAAAAGGCAGACTGAAATATCGACAGGGAACCGATCCATTCACAACGGGACAGGGGAAACGCACACTCAAATATGGACAGGGAACTGACCCATTCATAACTGGACAGGGGATAATAATCAAATCTGGAGAGCACATTGACAATTCTCTGGTCAAAAGTAAACCACAGTCTAAGCTGTTTAGGGTACTGATGCATCCTCAAATAGACAGGAGAAAGACGCACTCAAATCTGGGTGAGGAACTGATCCATTCACAACAGGAAAGTTTAAAGACACTCAAATCTGGACAGGGAACTGACCCATTCACAACTGGACATGATAAAGACACACTTGAATCTGGATAGGGAACTGACCCATTCAGAACTGTACATGGGAAAGGCACACTCAAATCTGGAGGGGGAACTGACCCATTCACTACTGAGCAGGGGAAAGACAAACTCAACTCTAGAAAGGGAACTGACCCATTCGCTACTGGACAGGGAAAAGGCACACTCAAATCTGGACAGAGAACTGATCCATTCACAACTGGACACGGAAAATGCACGCTAAACCCTGGAGAGGGAACTGACCCATTTTCAACTGGACATTAAATAGAATCACTTAAATCTGAACAGGGAACTGACCCATTCACCACAGGACATGGAAAAGGCACACTCAAACCTGGACAGGGAACTCACTCACTCACAACAGGACAGCAAAATGACACACACCAATCAGGAGAAGTAAATAACTTAATCACTTCCTGTACAGAGGTTAGATATACTCTAACCTGGAGAGGGAATTGACCCATTCACAACGACAGGGAAAAGCCACACTCAACCCTGGAGAGGGAACAGACTCATTTACTACTGAATAGAGGAAATACTCTCTGGACATGGACAGGAAACTGGCCATTCATATCTGGACAGAGGAAAGGCACACTTATATCAGGAGGGGGAACTGACCAATTCACTACTGGAGAGGGGAAATGCACTCTCACAACTGGTGGGAGAGGACACACTGAAATCTCGACAGAGATCGGATGCATTCACATCTGGACAGGGGCAAATACTCAAATCTGGAGTGTGAATTATCTATTCACTTTCTGGTCAAGAGAAAACCATAGTCGAAGCACTTTCGGGTTCTGAAACATCATCAACTGACAGGATAAATCTGGATGGGAATTGAAACATTCACAACTGGACAGTGGAAAGGCACACTCCAATCTCGAGGAGGAAGTAACTCATTCACTTGCTGGACAGAGGATAGACAGACTCAAATCTGGAGAGCGAACTGACCCATAAACATCTGGACAGAGAAAACGCTCTCTCAAACCTGGAGAGGGAACTGACCCATTAACGACTAGGCAGTGAAACGACTCGCAAATCTGGATAGGGAACTGACACATTCATAACTGAACAGGGGAAATACACACTCAATTCTGGACAGGGTACTGATCCATTCACAAATCGACAGGGGGAAGACATACTCAATTCTGGACAGGGTACTGATCCATTCACAACTGGATGGGGAAAAACACACTCAAATCTGGATAGGGGACTGACCCATTCACAAGGGGACAGGGGGTAACACTCAAATCTGGAGAGTGCATTGACCATTCTCTGGCCAAAAGTAAACGACAGTCAATCTGTTTAGCGTACTGATCCATCATCAAATGGACAGGAGAAAGACATACTCAAATCTGGATGAGGGAACTCACCCATTCCCATTCTGGACTAATGAAAACCACAGTCAAATATGTTAGGGTACAGACATATTCACAATTGGCCAGTGAAAAGGCACACTCCAAACTGGAGAGGGAAGTAACTCATTCATTAATGGCCAGAGGATAGACATACTCAGATCTGGACAGGGAACTGACCCATTCACTACTGGACAGGGAAAAGACACACTCAAGCCTGGAGAGGGAACTGACACATTCACTACTGGACAGTGCAAATACATGCTCAATTCTGGACAGTGAACTAACCCATTCACAGCTGGACATGATAAAGACACTTAAATCTGGACCTGACCCATTCAGAACTTGACATGGGAAAGGCATACTCAAATCTGGATAGGGAATTGACCCATTCAAAGCTGTACCGGGGAAAGACACACTCAAATCTGGAAAGGGAACTGACCCATTCACTATTGGACAGGGAAAAGACACACTCAAATCTGGCCAAGGGAACTGACACATACACAACTTGACATGATAAAGACACACTTGAATCTGGACAAGGAACTGATCCATTCAGAACTGGGCATGATAAAGACACGCTCAAATCTGGATTGGGAACTGACCCATTCACAGCTGTACCGGGGAAAGACTCACTCAATCTGGAGAGGGAACTGACCCATTCACTACTGGAGAGGGTAAATACTCCCTCTCAACTGGAGAGGGAAAAGGCAGACTGAAATCTCTACAGGGAACTGATCCTTTCACACCGGGACAGGGAAACGACACACTCAAATCTGGAAAGGGAACTGATCCTTTCACAACGGGACAGGGAAAAGACACACTCAAATCTTGCCAGGGAACTGACACATTCATAACTGGACAGGGGATAACACTCAAATCTGTAGAGTGCATTGACCATTCTCTGGTCAAAGGTAAACGACAGTCGAAGCTGTTTAGGGTACTGATCCATCCTCAATTGGACTGGAGTAAGACGCACTCAAATCTGGATGATGAACTGACACATTCACAATTGGACAATAGAAAGGCATACCCCAAACTGCAGAGGGATGGAACTCATTCACTTACTGACAGAGGATAGACAAACTCAAATCTGGAGAGGGAGCTGACGCATTCACTACTGGACGGGGAAAAGACATATGTGGACAGGGGAAAGGCAATACAATCTGGAATAGGGAACTGTCCCATTCATGTCTGGACAATGGCAAGGCACACCTAATCTGGAGAAGGAATAACTTATTCACTTTCTGGACAGGTGAAAGACACATTCAAAGCTGGACAGGGAACTCCCCATATAAAACAGGACAGGGGAAAGTCACACACCAATCTGGGCAGCAAATTGATCTTTTCGCAAGTGGAGATGTTCAAAATTGAGCCGCGCTCGGCCTCGAAGATGTTGAAAATGTAGCCATGCTCGTTATCTAAGATGTTAAAAGTTCGCCATGCTTGGCCTTGAAGATTGTAACATTTAGCAATGGCCAATCTCGAAGTTGTTGAAAATTCTGCCGCGCTCGGACTCGACATTATTTAAAGTTTAGCAGGCTCAATTTGGGCTTTATGCCCGGGGTGCAGATTAAATTCGGGCTTTAAATTTGATGTTCAGGAATGTGGAATTGAGTCGTTTGTGGGGGTGGCTTTCAGGGTTGGCAAAATGGTTTCTGATTCTTATTTTTCAGGCAGGGCAGCACGGTAGCATGGTGATTAGCATAAATACTTCACAGCTCCAGGGTCCCAGGTTCGATTCCCGGCTGGGTCACTGTCTGTGTGGAGTCTGCACGTCCTCCCCGTGTCTGTGTGGGTTTCCTCCGGATGCTCCGGTTTCCTCCCACTGTCCAAAGATGTGCGGTTTAGGTGGATTGGCTATGCAAAATTGCCCTTAGTGTCCTAAGGAATAAGGTTAATGGAGGGGTTGTTGGGTTACTGGTATAGGGTGGATACGTTGACTTGAGTAGGGTGATCATTGCTCGGCACAACATCGAGGGCCGAAGGGCCTGTTCTGTGCTGTACTGTGCTATGAAATTCTATGAACAGGCACAAGGTACACTCAAATCTGTATACAGACAGAACCCATTCATAATTGAGGGCCACCGTCGTACTGAATAGCACAGACGACTGCAAAGAAGTATACCGACAACTCAACAACCAGGAACACTACAGACAGTTACCAACAGTTACCCGCAGATCCAACCAAGGAACACATCCGCCAACTCAACAGACTGATCAGGATCTTGGATACAGACCTTCAGAGCACCCTACATGCTCTCATCCCACGTAATCCCCGCATTGGAGATCTCTCCTGCCTCCCAGAAATACACAAGGCCAACACACCAGGCCGTCCTATCATTTCAGGCAATGGGACCCTGTGTGAGAACCTCTCTGGCCACATCGAGGTCATCTTGAAACCCATCGTACAAGGTACACCCAGCTTCTGTCGGAACACTACGGACTTCCTACAGAAACTCAGCACCCATGGACCAGTTCAACCAGGATCATTCCTCGTCACAATGGATGTCTCGGCACTCTACACCAGCATCCCCCATGACGACGGCATTGCTGCAACAGCCTCAGTCCTCAACACCGACAACTGCCAATCTCCAGACGCAATTCTGCAACTCATCCGCTTCATTCTAGATCACAACGTCTTCACATTCGACAACAAATTCTTCATCCAGATGCATGGAACAGCTATGGGGACCAAATTTACACCTCAATATGCCAACATCTTCATGTACAAGTTTGAACAAGACTTCCTTACCACACAGGACCTGCAACCAACGTTATACAACAGATACATGGATGACATTTTTGTCCTTTGGACCCACAGCGAAGAATCACTGAAACGACTACACGATGAGATCAATAAATTCCATCCCTCCATCAGACTCACCATGGACTATTCAGCAAATTCTGTTGCATTCTTAGACCACTCATCTCCATCAAGGACGGTCACCTCAGCACTTCGCTTTACCACAAGACCACAGATAACCTCACGATGCTCCACTTCTCCAGCTTTCAACCGAAACACATTAAAGAAGCTATCCGCTATGGACATGCCCTCCGTATACACAGGATATTCTCAGACGAGGAGGAGCGTAACAGACACCTACAGATGTTGAAAGGTGCACTCGTACGAACGGGATATGGCGCTCGACTCATCGATCGACAGTTCCAACGCGCCACAGCAAAAACCCACACCGACCTCCTCAGAAGACAAACATGGGACACCACTGACAGAGTACGCTTCGTCGTCCAGTACTTTCCGGGGCGGAGAAACTACAACATCTTCTTCGCAGCCTTCAACACATCATCAATGAAGATGAACATCATGCCAAGGTCATCCCCACAAACCCACTACTGGCCTTCAAACAACCGCGCAACCTCAAAAAAACCATTGTTTGCAAATTACCCAGCCTTCAGAATAGTGACCACGACACCGCACAACCCTGCCAGGGCAATCTCTGCAAGACATGCCAGATCATCGACTTGGATACCATTATTACACGTGGAAACACCACCCACCAGGTACGCGGCACATACTCGTGCGACTCGACCAATGTAGTCTACCTCATACGCTGCAGGAAAGTATGTCCCGAAGCGTGGTACATTGGCGAGACCATGCAGACACTGCGACAATGAAAGAACGGGCACCGTGTGACAATCACCAGGCAGGAATGTTCCCTTCCAGTCGGGGAACACTTCATCAGTCAAGGGCATTCAGCCACTGATCTCCGGGTAAGCGTTCTCCAAGGCGGTCTTCAGGACACACGACAATGCAGAATTGCAAAGCAAAAACGTATAGCTAAGTTCCACACGCATGAGAGCGGCCTCAACCGGGATATTGGATTCATGTTGCATTACATCCACCCCCCACCATCTGGCCTGGACTTGCAAAATCCTACCAACTGTTCTGGCTTGAGACAATTCACACCTCTTTAACCTATGATTATCCCTCTTTCTGGATCTGTAATAATGTGATTCCCTGCAAATGATCGCATTCCAAGCATTGTCCGGCATCTCTGACTTTGTCTATATAAATGTTTCTGGAACTTACCTCTCCATTCACCCGAGGAAGGAGCAGTGCTCCGAAAGCTCGTGTTTGAAACAAACCTGTTGGATTTTAACCTGGTGTTGAAAATGAAATGAAATGAAAATCGCTTATTGTCACGAGTAGGCTTCAAATGAAGTTACTATGAAAAGCCCATAGTCGCCACATTCCGCCGCCTGTTCGGGGAGGCTGTTACGGGAATCGAACCGTGCTGCTGACTTGCTTTGGTCTGCTTTCAAAGGCAGCGATTAGCACTGTGAGCTAAACAGCCCCTTGTAAGACTTCTTACTAAATTCTTAACATCTTCGAGGCCGAGGATGGCTACATTTTTCACTTCTTCGACGTTGGGATTTACTAAATTTTGCCATCTACAAGGTCAAGCATGACGAAATTTCAAACGCCTCAGCGGCCGAGGATCCCTAAATTTTAAACATCTTCTAGTACGAGAATGAAAAAAGTTAAACCTCATTGAGGCGGAGCATGACTAAATTCTAAATGTCTTAGAGGCCGAGGATGGCTCAGTTTTTAACACGTTTGCGGCTAAAGTTTTACCAACTTCCAGTTTGGAAATTGCTAACTTTTATCATCATCAATGCCAAGCATTGTGAAATTTTAAACTCCGTAGAGGCCGAGCGTGGCTAAATTTTAAACATCATTGAGGACATGGATGGTGGATGGCTAAATTTTAAACGTCTCACTGGCCGACAATGGCAAAATTTAAACTTCAAAAGGGTGGATAATAGCTACATTTTAACCAACTTCGAGGTTGAGCGTAGCTAAATGTTAAATGTCTTGGAGGCCGGGATGGATACGTTTTAAAAATCTACTGGGCTGAGCATGGCTAAATTTTATATGGCTCAGAATCTAAGAATACTAAGATTTTAAACATTTCCAGGCCGAGCACATCTCAGAGGCAGATGATGGCAAAATATTAAACATCTTATTACATAGATTACATAGAATTTACAGTGCAGAAGGGGGCCATTCGGCCCATCAAGTCTGCACCGGCTCTTGGAAAGAGCACCCCACCCCCTATCCAAGGTCAACACCTCCACCCTATCCCCATTACCCAGTGACCCCACCCAACACTGAGGGCCACTTATATGCCATGAATGGCTAAATATTAAACATCTCTGAGGCCGAGCATTGCTAAATTTTAACCATCTCCAAGGCCGAGCAGGGAGAATTTTAAAAGTCTTTTAGGCCGAGAATGTCTAAATTTTAAACATCTTCCAGGCCGAGGATGACTAAATTTGCAACACCTTTGAATCAAGCGTGTACAAATTTTAAACACGTTCGCGGCCAAGCATGGATACATTTTCAACATCTTAGAGGCCGAGCGTGGCTAACTTTAAACGTCTCAGAGGCCGAGGACGGCTAAATTTTAAATCTCACAGAAACCGAGAGTGGATAATTTTCAACATCTGCGAGGATGAGCATTGCTAAATTTTAACCGTCTAAATGGCTGGGCATGGCATCATTTTAAATGTCTCAGACGACGAAGGTGGCTAAATTTTAAATGTCTCAGAGGCCGAGCTTGGCTAACTTTTCAATGTCTTTGAGGACGAGTATGGCTACATTTTAAACAACTTCTAGGCCAAGAATGACGAAAAATTTAAGCATCCTTGAGGCGGATCATGGCTAAATTTTAATCGTCTTCGAGGCTAGGCATGGCTAAATTTTAGTACCCTTTGAGGCGAGCATGGTTATATTTTCAACAACTTCAAGGCCAAGCAGGTCGGAATGTTAAACATGTTAGAGACCGAACATGGCTAAATTTCAATCTTCTCGGAGGCCGAGCATGGCTAAAGTTTAACCATCTGCAAGGCTGAGCGTGAAGAATTTGAAACGTCTTCGAGCCCGACGATAGCTAAGTTTTAAACATCTTTGAGGCCGAGGATGGCTACATTTACAACAGCTTTGAATCGAGAGTGTCTAAATTTTAAGCTCCTACCAGGCCGAGCATGGCTACATTTTAATCATCTTTGAGGCCGAGGATGGCTACATTTTCAAGAGCTTTGAATCTAGTTTGTCTGAAATTTAAACACCTTCGATGCCAAGCATGTGTAAATATTCAACATCTTGGTGGCCGTGCATGGCTAAATATTCAACATCTACGAGGTTGGGCATTGCAAATTTTAACCGTCTACATGGCTGGGCATGGCATCATTTTAAATGTCTCAGACAACGAAGGTGGCTAAATTTTAAATGTCTCAGAGGCCGAGCTTGGCTAACTTTTCAGAGTCTTGGCTAAATCTTTAACAGCTTCGAGGCCGAGCATTGCTAAGCTTTAAACATCTTCGAGGCGAAGGATGGCTAAATTTTTCACATCTTCGAGGCCGGGCAAGGCTAAATTTTAAAAGTCTCAGAGGCCGAGCATGGCTAAATTTTAACCATCTCCATGACCGAGCATGGAGAATTTTAAACGTCTTAGGACCGAGGATGGCTGAATTTTAAACATCTTCGAGGCCGAGAATGGTTACATTTTCAACTGCTTTGTAATCGTTCCTGTCTAAATTGTAAACATCTTCGAGTCCGTGCATAGCTAAATTTTCAAAATCTTCAAGGCCAAGCATGGCTAAATTTTAATAATCTAAGAGGCTGAGAATGTCTCAGAGACCGAGTGTGGCTGAGCATGGCGTAATTTTAAATGTCTCAGAGGCCGAGCACAGCTAAATTTTAAACAGCTGAGAGGCCGAGTATGGCTCAATTTTAAATGTCTCGGACCCGAGCATGGCTAAATTTTAACTATCTCCAAGGCCGAGCATAGCGAATTTTAAGCATCTTCGAGACCGAGGTTGTCTAAGTTTTTAACATCTTCGATGTTCGGAATTGCTGAATTTTACTATCTTCAAGCACAAGCATTGTTAAATGTTAAACACCTTAGAGGCCGAGAATGTCTAACTTTGAATTGACTCAAAGGCCGAGGATGGCTAAATTTTAAATACCGAGAGGCGGAGCATGGCTACATTGTCAGTGTCTTCAGGGCCGAGGATGGCTAAAACTTCAACAGCTTCTTGCAGATCGAAGATGGCTATATTTTAACCAACTTCAACGTCGAGGATGGGTAAATTATCAACAGGTTTGAAATCAAGATTGTCTAAATTTTAAACATCTGCGAGGCCGAGCATGGCAGAATAGTCAACATCTGCGAGGCCGAGCATGGCAAAATGTTCAACATCTTTGAGGTTGGCCATTGCTAAATTTTACCATCTTCAAGGCCAAGCATGCCAAAATTTTAAACGTCATCGATGCCGTGGATGGCTCAGTTTTAAACATTATCGAGACCGAGGATGGCTAAATTTTCAACAGCTTTTAATCTACCGTGTCTAAATTTTAATGACCTACGAGGCCAACATTGGATAAACTTTAAACATCTTCGAGACATTGCATGGCTACATTTTCAACATCTTCGAGGCCGAGAATGGCGAAATTTTCAACATCTTCGAGGTTGGGCATTGCGGCATTTTACCATCTTCAAGGCCAAGCATGGCAAAATTTCAAACATCTTTGAGGGCTAGCATGGCTACATTTTAAACATCTTACTGGCCGAGCATGGCTAAATTTGAAACATTCAGAGGCCGAGCATGGCAAAATTTTAACCATATCCAAGGCCGAACATGGAGAATTTTGAAACACCTTAGAGGCCGAGGATGGCTACATTTTAAACGTCCCTGTGGCTGAGCATGGCTAAAATTTGTTCGAGGCAGAGGATGGCTAAATCATCAACAGCTTCCATACCGAGCATGGCTAAATTTTAAACATCTTAGATGCCGAGGATGGCTAAATTTTAACCGTCTTAGAGGCCGAGGATGGTTAAATTTTAACCTTCTTTCTGTCCGAACACGGCTAAATTTTAAACTTCTCCTGGGCCGAGCATGGATCAATTTTAAACATCTTAGAGGCCGAGGATGGTTAAATTTTAAATGTCCCAGATGCCGGGCTTGGCTACATTTTCAGTGTCTTCGAGGATGAGCATGGCTAAATATTTTCAACATCTTTGAAGTTGGGGATTGATAAATTTTACCATCTCCAGGGCAAAGTGCGGCGAAAATTTGAAACGCTTTGGAGGCCGAGCATGGCTTAATTTTATCCATCTCCAAGAACCAGCATGGCAAATTTTAAACATCTTTGATGCCGAGTACGGCTAAATTTTGACCATCTCCAAGGCCGAGAGTGGCGAATATTAAACATCTACGAGGCCGATGTTGGCAAAATTTTTAACATCTTCGAGGATGGGAATGGGTAAATGTTACCATCTTCAAGGCCAAGCATGACGACATTGTAAACGTCTCAGAGGCCTAGGATGTCTAAATTTTAATCTTCTCGGCCGAGCATGGCTAAATTTTAAACATCTTCGAGGCTGAGGATGGCTAACATTTAACCGTCTTCGACGCCAAACATGGCTAGATTTTAAACTTCTTACAGGCCAAGGATGGCTATATTTTCCACATCTTAGAGGTTGGGCATTGCTACATTTTACCATCTTCAAGGCTCAGCATGCTGAAATATGAAACGCCTTAGATGACGAAGATGGCTAAACTTTATATGTTCCAGAGGCCGAGCATGGCTAAATTTTCAGTGTCTTCGAGGCCGAGGATGGTAAAAATGTTAACGTCTTAGAGGACGAGCATAGCGAAATTGAAACGACTTAGCGTCCGAGGATGGCTAAATTGTGACCATCTTTGAGTCCGAACACGGCTAAATTTAAACTTATCCTAGGCCGAGCATGGCTAAATGTTAAACATCTTAGAGGGCAAGTATGTCAAACTTTTCAACACCTTCGAAATTGGGCATTGCAGAATTTTACCATCTTCAAGGCTAATCATGGCGAAATTTGAAACGCTTTAGAGGCCGAGGATGACTAAACTTTAAATGATCCAGAGGCCGAGCATGGCTAAATTATCAGTGTCTTCGAGGCTGAGGAAAGCAAAATCTTTAACATGTAAGAGGTGGAGCATAGCTAAATTTAAACGTTTTAGAGTCCGAGGATGGCTAACATTTTGACCATCTTTGAGTCTTAACACGGCTAAATTTTATGGGGGTGGGGGTGATTTCAGGGTGGGGGTGATATCGCGGAGGGGGTGATATCGGGGTGGGGGTGATATTGGGGGGTTGATATCGGGGTGGGAGTGATATCGGGGAGGATGTGATATCGGGGAGGGTATGATATCGGGGAGGGGTTGATATCGGGGTGTGTGATATCGGTGCAGGGTGATATCGAGGAGGGGTGATATTGGAAGGGAGTGATATCTGGGTGGGGTGGAATTGGGGTGGGGTATATCGGAGAGGATGTTATATCGGGGTGGGGGTGATATCGGTGTGGGTGTGATATCGGGGTGGGGGTGATATCGAGGAGGGGGTGACATTGGGATGGGGTGATATCGAGGTGGGGTGATATCGGGGTGGGGTGATATCGGGGAGGGGGGTGATATCGGGGTGGGTGTGATATCGGGGTGGGGGTGATATCGGGGAGGGGTGATATTGGGATGGGGTGATATCGGGTGGGGTGTATTCGTGGGTGAGGGTGATAACGGGGTGGGTGATATCGGGCTGGGTGTGGTATCGGGGTGGGGGTGATACCGGGGAGGAGTTGATATCGGGGTAGGGGTGATATCGTGGAGGGGGTGATATCGGGGTGGGGGTGATATCGGGGGGGTGATATCGCGGACGGCTGATATTGGGAGGGGGTGAAATCGTGGAAGGGGTGATATCAGGGTGGGATGATATCGGGGTGGGGGTGGCGTCGGGGAGGGGGTGATATCGGGGAGTGAGTCATATCGGGGGATTATATTGGGGAGGGGTGATATCGGTGTGGGGATGATATCGGGGTGGGGGTGATATCGGGTGGGGGTGATATCGGGGTGGGGGTGATATCGGGGTGGGGGTGAAATCCGGGAAGGGGGTGATTAGGGTGGGGGTGATATCGAGTTGGGCTGATATCTGGGTAGGGGTGATATCGGCATGGGGGTGATATCGGGATGGGGTGATATCGTGGGGGGATATCGAGTGGGGGTGATATTGGGATGGGGGTGATATCGGCTGTGGGGGTGATAATGGGGGGGGTTGATGTCGGGTTGGGAGTGATATCGGGTGGGGGTGATAACGGGGAGGCGGTGATGTTGGGTTGGGGTGATATCGGGGTGGGGTGATATCGGCTAAGGGGGTGATATCAGGAGGGGGTGATATTGGGGAGGGGTGATATCGGGGAGGGGGTGATATCGGGGAGGGGTGATAGGGGAGTGGGGTGATATCGGGGTCGGGTGATATCGGGGAAGGTGTGATATCGGGGGGTGTGATATCGGGTGGGGGTGATATCGTGTTCTGGTGATATCAGGGACGAGGTGATATCGGGGAGGTGGTGTTTTCGGGGAGGGGTTGATATCGTGGAGGGCGTGATATCAGGGTGGGGTGATATTGGGTTGGGTTGATGTCTGCATGGTGTGATATCGGGGTGGGGGTGATATCGGCGGGGGGTGATAATGGGGAGGGGGTTGATGTCGGGTTGGGAGTGATATCGGGGGGGTGATAACGGGGAGGCGGTGATGTTGGGTTGGGGTGATATCGGGGTGGGGTGATATCGGCTAAGGGGGTGATATCAAGGAGGGGGTGATATTGGGGAGGGGTGATATCGGGGGGGGGTGATATCGGGGAGGGGTGATATCGGGGAGTGGGGTGATATCGGGGTCGGGTGATATCGGGGAAGGTGTGATATCGGGGTGGGGGTGATATCGGGGTGGGGGTGATATCGTGTTCTGGTGATATCAGGGACGAGGTGATATCGGGGAGGTGGTGTTTTCGGGGAGGGGTTGATATCGTGGAGGGCGTGATATCAGGGTGGGGTGATATTGGGTTGGGTTGATGTCTGCATGGTGTGATATCGGGGTGGGGTGATATCGGCGTGGGGGTGATAACGGGGTGGGTGATATCGGGTTGGGTGTGATATCGGGGTGGGGGGTGATATCGGGGAGGGTTTGATATCGGGGAGGGGGTGAGATCGGTGAGGGGGTGATATCGGGTTGCGTGTGATATCGGGGTGGGGTGATATCGGGGAGGGTGTGATATCGGGAGGGGGTGATATCGGTGAGGGGGTGATATCGGGTTGGTGTGGATATCGGGGTGGGGGTGATATCGGGGAGGGTTTGATATCGGGGAGGGGGTGATATCGGTGAGGGGGTGATATCGGGGTGGGGTGATATCGGGGAGGGGAGTGATATCGGGTGGGGGGTGATGTCGGTGGGGTGATATCGCGGAGGGGCTGATATTAGGCAGGGGGTGATATCGGGAGGGGGTGATATCAGGGTGGGGATGATATCGGGTGGGGTGTGGTATCGGGGAGGGGGTGACATCGGGGAGGGGGTGAAACCGGGAGATTTATATTGGGGAGGAGGTGATATCGTGGGTGGGGGTGATATCGGGGTGGGGGTGATATCGGGGGGCGGTGATATAAGTGTGTGGGTGATAACGGGGTGTGGGTGATATCCGGGAAGGTGGTGATATCAGGGTGGAGGTGATACCTTTTTGGGATGATATCTGGGTAGGGTGATATCGGCATGGGGGTGATATCGGGATGGGTGATATCGGGGGTGATATCGGGGAGTGGGTGTTATTGGGTGGGGGTGATAACGGGAAGGGGGGGTGATGTCGGGTTGGGTGTGATATCGGGGTGGGGTGATATCAGCGAGGGGGTGATTTCGAGGAGGGGTGATATCGGGGAGGGGTGATATCGGGGAGGGGGTGATATCGGGGAGGTGGTGATATCAGGGTGGGGGTGATATTTGGCTGGGGTGATGTCTGCGTGGGGTGATATCGGTGTGGGTGTGATATCGGCGTGGGGGTGTTATCGGGGTGGCGGTGATATCGGGGTGGGGGTGATATCGGGTGGGGGTGATATCCGGGAAGGTGATATCAGGGTGGAGGTGATATCTTTTTGGGATGATATCTGGGTAGGGTGATATCGGCATGGGGGTGATATCGGGATGGGGTGATATCGTGGTGGGGTGATATCGGGGGGGGGTGTTATCGGGGTGGGGGTGATATCGGGGAGGGTGTGATATCGGAGTGGGGGTGATATCGTGGTGGGGTGATATCTGCGAGGGGGTGATATCGAGAAGGGGTGATATCGGGGATGTGGTGTTTTCGGGGAGGGGTGATATCGGGGAGGTGGTGATATCAGGATGGGGGTGATATTTGGTTGGGGTGATGTCTGCGCGGGGTGATATCGGGGTGGGAGTGATAACGGTGTGGGGGTTATAACGGGGTGGGTGATATCGGGTTGGTGTGATATCGGGGTGGGGGTGATATCGGGAGGGGTTTGATATCGGGGAGGGGGTGATATCGGTGAGGGGTAATATCGGTGTGGGGTTGATATCGGTGAGGGAGTGATATCGGGGTGGGGGTGATGTCGGTGGGGGTGATATCGAGTTGGGATGATATCTGGGTAGGGGTGATATCGGCATGGGGGTGATATCGGGATGGGGTGATATCGGAGTGGGGTGATATCGGGGAGGGGGTGTTATCGGGGTGGAGGTGATATCGAGTTGGGGGTGATATTGGGGTGGGGGTGATATCGGCTGTTGGGGTGATAATGGGGAGGGGTGATATCGGCGAGTGGGTGATATCAAGGAGGGGGTGATATTGGGGAGGGGTGATATCGGGGAGGGGGTGATATCGGGGAGGGGTGATATCAGGGCGTGGGTGATATCGGGGTGAGGGTGATATCGGGGAGGGTGTGATATCGGGGTGGGGGTGATATCGCGGTGGGGGTGATATCGTGTTCTAGTGGTATCAGGGACGAGATGATATCGGGAAGGTGGTGTTTTCGGGGAGGGGGTGATATCGGGAGGTGGTGATATCAGGGTGGGTGTGATATTGGGTTGGGTGGAGTCTGCGTGGGGTGATATTGGGGTGGGGGTGATATCGTGCTCTCGTGGTATCAGGGACGAGGTGATATCGGGGAGGTGGTGTTTTCGGGGAGGGGTGATATCGGCGAGGTGGTGATATCAGGATGGGGGTGATATTTGGTTGGGGTGATGTCTGCGGGGGATATCGGGGTGGGGTGATAACGGTGTGGGGGTTATAACGGGGTGGGTGATATCGGGTGGGTGTGATATCGTGGGGGGTATATCGGGGAGGGATTGATATCGGGGAGGGGGTGATATGGGTGAGGGGTGATATCGGTGTGGGGTGATATCGGGGTGGGAGTGATATCGGGGTGGAGGTGATGTCGGTGGGGGTGATATCGAGTTGGGATGATATCTGGGTAGGGTGATATCGGCATGGGGGTGATATCGGATGGGGTGATATCGTAGTTGGGTGATATCGGGGAGGGGGTGTTATCGGGGTGGAGGTGATATCGAGTTTGGCGTGATATTGGGGTGGGGGTGATATCGGCTGTGGGGTGATAATGGGGAGGGGTGATATCGGCGAGGGGGTGATATCAAGGAGGGTGATATTGGGGAGGGGTGATATCGGGGGTGGGTGATATCGGGGTGGGGGTGATATCGTGTTCTGGTGATATCAGGGACGAGGTGATATCGGGGAGGTGGTGTTTCGGGGAGGGGGTGATATCGTGGAGGGCGTGATATCAGGGTGGGGGTCATATTGGGTTGGGTTGATGTCTGCGTGGTGTGATATGGGTGGGGTGATATCGGCGTGGGGGTGATAAGGGGGGGTGAATCGGGTGGGTGGGTGATATCGGGGTGGGGTGATATCGGGGAGGGTGTGATATCGGGGAGGGGGTGATATCGGTGAGGGGGTGATATCGTGGGTGGGAGTGATATCGGGGAGGAGTATATCGGGGTGGGGGTGATGTCGGTGGGGGTGATATCGCGGAGGGGCTGAAAATAGGGAGGTGGTGATATCGGGGGAGGGTTGATATCAGGGTGGGGATGATATCGGGGGGTGTGGTATCGGGGAGGGGGGACATCGGGGAGGGGGTGAAACCGGGAGATTTATATTGGGAGGAGGTGATATCGGTGTGGGGGTGATATCGGGGTTGGGGTGATATCGGGGTGGGTGTGATATAAGTGTTTGGGTGATAACGGGGTGGGGGTGATATCCGGGAAGGTGGTGATATCAGGGTGGAGGTGATATCTTTTTGGGATGATATCTGGGTAGGGTGATATCGGCATGTGGGTGATATCGGGATGGTGTGATATTGTGGTGGGGTGATATCGGGGATGGGTGTTATTGGGGTGGGGGTGATAACGGAAGGGGGGTGATGTCGGGTTGGGTGTGATATCGGGGTGGGGTGATATCAGCGAGGGGGTGATTTCGAGGAGGGGTGATATCGGGGAGGGGGTGATATCGGGGAGGGGGTGATATCGGGGAGTGGTGATATCAGGGTGGGGGTGATATTTGTCTGGGGTGATATTGGGGTGGGGTGATATCGGGGAGGGGTGATATCGGGGTGGGGGTGATATCGGGGTGGCGGTGATATCGGGTGGGGGTGATATCGGGGTGGGGGTGATATCCGGGAAGGTGGTGATATCAGGGTGGAGGTGATATCTTTTTGGGATGATATCTGGGTAGGGTGATATCGGCATGGGGGTGATATCGGGATGGGGTGATATCGTGGTGGGGTGATATCGGGGAGGGGGTGTTATCGGGGTGGGGGTGATAACGGGAAGGGTGGTGATGTCGGGTTGGGTGTGATATCGTGGTGGGGTGACATCTGCGAGGGGGTGATATCGAGGAGGGGTGATATCGGGGAGGGGGTGATATCGGGGAGTGGTGATATCGGGGTGGGTGA
>NW_024055500.1:3015360-3044097 GCF_902713615.1 Scyliorhinus canicula
ACCCAAGTGCTCACCTACCTCCTAATTTGACACCTGTCCTGGTTCATTATCCAGTACCAAATCCAATACGTCTTCGCCTCTCATTGGTCTATCTACATACTGTATCAAGAAATCCTCCTGCACACATTGGACAAAAATGGACACATCTAAAGTACTCGAACAATAGTGTTTCCAGTCAATATTTGGAAAGTTAAAGTCCCCCATAACAACTACCCTGTTACTTTAGCTCCTATCCAGAAACATCTTTGCAATCCTTTCCGCTACATCTTGAACTTTTCGGACGCCTATAGAAAAACCCTAACAGGGTGACCTCTCCTTTCCTGTTTCTGAACTCAGCCCATACTACCTCAGTATTCGAGTTCTCATCAAATGCCCTCTCAGCCACCGTAATACTGTCCTTGACTTGCCCTCTGCCTCTCTTACAACCTTCCCTGAGCTGACTGAAATATCTAAACCCCGGCACCTGCAACAACCATTCCACCCCCTGCTCTATCCATGTCTCCGAAATGGCCACAACATCGAAGTCCCAGGTGCTAACCCGTGCCGCAAGCTCACCCACCTTATTCCGGATGCTCCTGGCATTGAAGTCCATGCACATTAAACTACCTTCCTGCCTGCCGGTACACTCCTGCAACTTTGAAACCTTACTCATGACCTCACTACTCTCAGCTTACTGGTCACTGAAGCTCCAATTCAGGTTCCCAATTCCCTGCTGAACGAGTTTAAACCCCCCCCCCCCCCCCGAAGAGCATTCACAAACCTCCCCCCAGGATATTATTACCCCTCTGGTCCAGGTGTAAACCATCCGTTTGGTAGAGGTCCTATCTACCCCAGAATGTTTCATTTTCTTTTATTTTTCTTGTTTTTTTTAAATCTAGAGGTGATGTCAGGGAAGGCAGTACAATGCTCCTCATGCAGAATGTTTGAGGTGAGGGACGCCGTCAGTGTCCCTGCTGATTTCATCTGTTGGGTGCACCCAACTCCAGCTCCTCAAAAGCTGAGTTAGGGACCTGGAGCTTGAGCTGGATGAACTTCGCAACGTTCGGGAGGCAGAGGGGGTCATAGATAGGAGCTTCAGGGAAGTAGTTACACCAAAGACTGGAGATAGATGGGTAACTGTAAGAGGGGCTGGGAAGAAGCAGTAAGTGCAGGGACCCCCTGCGGTCGTTCCCCTGAGTATCAAGTATACCGTTTTGGATATTTGTGAGGGGGACGACTTACCAGGGGTAAGCCATGGGGTATGAGCCTCTGGCACGGTCTGTCCCTGTTGCTCAGAAGGGAAGGGGGGAAAGGATTAGAACATTAGTAATTGGGGACTCAATAGTCAGGGGCGCAGATAGGAGATTTTGTGGGAGCGAGAGAGACTCACGTTTGGTATGTTGCCTCCCAGGTGCAAGGGTACGTGATGTCTCGGATCGTGTTTTCCGGGACCTTAAGGCGGAGGGGGAGCAGCCCCAATTCGTAGTCCACATTGGCACGAACGACAGAGGTAGGAAAGGGGACAAGGATGTCAGGCAGGCCTTTAGGGAGCTAGGATGGAAGCTCAGAGCGAGAACAAACAGAGTTGTTATCTCTGGGTTGTTGCCCGTGCCACGTTATATTGAGACGAGGAATCGGGAGAGAGAGCAATTAAACATGTGGCTACAGGGATGGTGCAGGCGGGAGGAATCCAGATTTCTGGATAACTGGGGCTCTTTCTGGGGAAGGTGGGACCTCTATAGACAGGATGGTCTACATCTGAACCTGAGGGGCACCAATATCCTGGGGGGAAGATTTGTTAGTGCTCTTTGGGGAGTTTAAACTAATTCAACAGGGGCATGGGAACCTGGATTGTAGTTTTGCGGTACGGGATATTGAGAGTATAGAGGTCAGGAGCACAGATTTGACATCGCAGGAGGGTGCCAGTGTTCAGGTAGGTGGTTTGCAGTGTGTCTACTTCAATGCCAGGAGTATACGAAATAAGGTAGGGGAACTGGCAGCATGGGTTGGTAACTGGGACTTCTATATTGTGGCCATTTCAGAGACATGGATAGAGCAGGGACAGGAATGGTTGTTGCAGGTTCCGGGGTTTAGGTGTTTTAGTAAGCTCAGAGAAGGGGGCAAAAGAGGGGGAGGTGTGGCACTGCTAGTCAAGGACAGTATTACGGTGGCGGAAAGGATGCTAGATGGAGACTCTTCTTCCGAGGTAGTATGGGCTGAGGTTAGAAACAGGAAAGGAGAGGTCACCCTGTTGGGAGTTTTCTATCGGCCACCTAATAGGTCTAGGGATGTAGAGGAAAGGATGGCGAAGATGATTCTGGAAAAGAGCGAAAGTAACAGGGTAGTTGTTATGGGGGACTTTAACTTTCTAAATATTGACTGGAAAATATATAGTTCGAGTACATTAGATGGGTCGTTCTTTGTACAATGTGTGCAGGAGGGTTTCTTGACACAATATGTTGACAGGCCAACAAGAGGCGAGGCCACATTGGATTTGGTTTTGGGTAATGAACCAGGCCAGGTGTTAGATCTGGAGGTAGGTGAGCACTTTGGAAACAGTGACCATCATTCGGTGACCTTTACGTTAGTGATGAAAAGGGATAAGTATACCCCGCAGTGCAAGAGTAATAGCTGGGGGAAGGGCAATTATGATGCCATTAGACATGACTTCGGATGTGTAGGTTGGAGAATTAGGCTGCAAGGGTTGGGCACACTGGATATGTGGAGCTTGTTCAAGGAACAGCTATTGCGTGTTCCTGATAAGTACGTACCAGACAGGCAGGGAGGAAGGGGTAGAGCGAGGCAACCGTGGTTTACCAAAGAAGTGGAATATCTTGTTAAGAGGAAGAAGGAGGCCTGTGTGAAGATGAGGCGCGAAGTTTCAGTTGGGGCGCTTGATAGTTACAAGGAAGCGAGGAAGGATCTGAAGAGAGAGCTAAGACGAGCAAGGAGGGGACATGAGAAGTCTTTGGCTGGTGGGATCAAGGAAAACCCAAAGGCTTTCTATAGGTATGTCAGGAATAAAAGAATGACTAGGGTAAGAGTAGGGCCAGTCAAGGAGAGTGGTGGGAAGTTGTGTGTGGAGGCTGAGGAGATAAGCAAGATACTAAATGAATACTTTTCGTCAGTATTCACTCAGGAAAAAGATAATGTTGTGGAGGAGAATGCTGAGACCCAGGCTGTTAGAATAGATGGCATTGCGGTGCGTAGGGAAGAAGTGTTGGCAATTCTGGACAAGGTGAAAATAGATAAGTCCCCGGGGCCTGATGGGATTTTTCCTAGGATTCTCTGCGATGCCAGGGAAGAGATTGCTGAGCCTTTGGCTTTGATTTTTATGTCATCATTGGCTGCAGGAATAGTGCCAGAGGACTGGAGGGTAGCAAATGTGGTCCCTTTGTTCAAGAAGGGGAGTAGAGATAACCCCGGTAACCATAGGCCGGTGAGCCTCACGTCTGTTTTGGGTAAAGTCTTGGAGAGGATTATAAGAGATACGATTTATAATCATCTAGATAGGAATAATATGATTAGGGATAGTCAGCATGGTTTTGTGAAGGGTAGGTCATGCCTCACAAACCTTATCGAATTATTTCAGAAGGTGACTGAACAGGTAGAGGAGGGTAGAGCAGCTCATGTGGTGTATATGGATTTCAGTAAAGCGTTTGATAAGGTTCCCCACGGTCGGCTATTGCAGAAAATACGGAGGCTGGGGATTGAGGGTGATTTAGAGATGTGCATCAGAAATTGGCTAGTTGAAAGAAGACAGAGGGTGGTGGTTGATGGCAAATGTTCAGAATGGAGTTCAGTTACTAGTGGCGTACCACAAGGATCTGTTCTGGGGCCGTTGCTGTTTGTCATTTTTATAAATGACCTAGAGGAAGGCACAGAAGGTTGGGTGAGTAAATTTGCAGACGACACTAAAGTTGGTGGAGTTGTAGACAGTGTGGAAGGATGTTGCAGGTTACAGAGGGACATAGATAAGCTGCAGAGGTCGGATGAGAGGTGGCAAATGGATTTTAATGTAGAGAAGTGTGAGGTGATTCACTTTGGAAAGAAAAACAGGAATGCGGAATATTTGGCTAATGGTAAAATTCTTGGCAGTGTGGATGAGCAGAGGGATCTCGGTGTCCATGTACATAGATCCCTGAAAGTTGCCACCCAGGTTGAGAGGGTTGTGAAGAAGGCCTATGGTGTGATGGCCTTTATTGGTAGAGGGATTGAGTACCGGAGCCATGAGGTCATGTTGCAGCTGTACAAAACTCTGGTACGGCCGCATTTGGAGTATTGCGTACAGTTCTGGTCGCCTCATTATAGGAAGGACGTGGAAGCTTTGGAACGGGTGCAGAGGAGATTTACCAGGATGTTGCCTGGTATGGAGGGAAAATCTTATGAGGAAAGGCTGATGGACTTGAGGTTGTTCTCGTTAGAGAGAAGAAGGTTAGGAGGTGACTTAATAGAGGCATACAAAATGATCAGAGGGTTAGATAGGGTGGACAGTGAGAGCCTTCTCCCGCGGATGGAGGTGGCTAGCACGAGGGGACATAGCCTTAAATTGAGGGGTAATAGATATAGGACAGATGTCAAAGGTAGGTTTTTTACGCAAAGAGTGGTGAGGCCGTGGAATGCCCTACCTGCAACAGTAGTGAACTCGCCAACATTGAGGGAATTTAAAAGTTTATTGGATAAGCATATGGATGATAATGGCATAGTGTAGGTTAGATGGCCTTTAGTTTTTGACTTCCCATGTCGGTGCAACATCGTGGGCCGAAGGGCCTGTACTGCGCTGTATCATACTATGTTCTAGATGCGGCGAGATTAGGCGAGAGATACGCGAGTGATTAAGAGGGAGGTACGGCGAGAGACATACACAGAGAGAGAGATACAAAGAGAGATATATGCAGAGAGACCAAAGAGAGATACAGAGAAAGAGATACAGAGATAGAGATACCGAGAGAGATACAGAGAGAGATACAGAGAGAGAGGTACAGAGAGAGAGAGATACAGAGATAGAGATACAGATAGTTACCCAGAGAGATACAGAGCGAGAATTGCAGAGAGAGAGATACAGAGAGAGAGGTACAGAGAGATACAGAAGTAGTGATACAGAGAGATGTACAGATAGAGAGATACAGAGAGAGATACATAGAGCGATATACAGAGAAGGTGAGGTACGGAAGGAGGGAGAGATGTATAGGTAGAGAGATTCTGAGAGAGAGTTACAATTGAGAAACAGACAGAGGGAGGTACAGATGGAGGGAGAGGGAGATACAGAAAGAGATGAAGATTGAAAGCTAGATACAGAGTGATTGGATTGGTCAGGATTGTGTTTGCTTTTTGTTTATTGTCACGAGTACCGAGGGAGAGTGAAAAGTATTTTTCTCATCTCATCGTGTACATGGAATGAATAGAAAACGATTCAGAGAGAGAGATACAGAGAGAGAGAATGGTATGGAGAGATACAGAGAGAGTGTTACAGAGAGAGAGTTAGATACAGTCATAGAGATGTACGTAGAGAGGTAGAAAGAGATGCAGAGAGAATGTTTCGGAGTGAGATACAGAGACAGAGAGGTACAGGGAGAGAAGGAGAACGAGAAAGAAATGGAGAAAGATAAGACAGAGAAAGTGGGGGATGCAAAGAGTGATAATTAGAGAGAGGTACGGAGAGAGATTCTGAGAGAGATACATGGAGAGAGATAAACAGAGAGATAAGTGAGACATAAATACAGCGGGAGACAGAGAGATGCAAGGAGAGGGATACAGAGGGAGTTACAGAGAGGAACACAGAGTCAGATACACAGATACAGAGAGAGATACAGAATGACATACAGAGAGAGATACACAGAGAGATACAGAGAGCGATTCAGAGAGAGATACAGAGACAGACACAGTCAGATACACAGATACAGAGAGAGATACAGAATGATACAGAGAGAGATACAGAGAGAGATACAGAGAGAGAGATACACAGCGACATAGAGATACAGAGAGAGAAACAGGGACAGAGAGACACTTAGAGATACAGAGAGAGATACGGAGAAAGAGATACAGAGAAAGAAATACTGAGAGAGAGATACAGAAAAAACCCGAGAGATACAGAGAGACAGAGATAGAGAGGAACAGAGTGAGAAACAGAGACAGATACAAAGAGAGACAGAGAGAGAGATAGAGAGAGAGCGATCGAGAGTGAGATAGAGAGAGATACAGGGAGAGATACTTCGACAGAGAGATACTTAGAGATACAGAGAGAGATACTTAGAGATACAGAGAGATTGCAGAGAGATGCAGAGAGATACAGAGAGAGAGAGAGAGAGCGAGAGACAGATACAGAGATTGATCGAGAGAGGTACAGAGAGAGAGATACAGACAGAAAGATACGTAGAGATACAGATGGAGAGATACAGAGCGAGATGCAGAGATATATTCTGAGAGACATACAGAGATAGATTATGAGGACGATACAGAGAGATACAGAGAGAGATACAGAGTGAAATACAGAGAGAGATACAGAGAGAGAGATACAGGGAGAAATACAGATGGAGATACATAGACAGATACAGAGACAAATACACACAGACAGAGAGGTACAGAGAGATATAGAGCGAGGTACAGAGATGCAGAGACAGATACATAGACAGATACACAGACAGAGATACAGAGAGATACAGAAAGAGGCGTAGAGAGAGATACAGAGAGATACAGAGAGAGGTACAAAGAGAGATGCAGACGGAGATAGAGAGAGAGACAGAGACAGATACACAGAGACAGAGGTGTACAGAGGCAGACACTGGGACAGATACACACAGACAGAGAGATACCGAGACAGATAATGAGAGAGAGGCGCAGAGAGAGAGATACAGAGACAGTCGTAGGGACATACACACACACTCAGAGATACAGAAATGCAGTCCCTGGTCCTGTTGTTCACGGATGACAGCATTTCCTCCCTGTCATTCTCTCCCCTGCCCTCCGTTCTGACTCTAGTTATATACTGGTGATTAACTGCTCTGTCACTCCAGGATTTATCCCTCTCAACTTTTATAAACAGGATGGGACATTGCCAATCCCCCAGTCCCCTAGAACCACTCAGATATCAATGTGGATTGAATATCAGGGTCAGTGTTTGTACTATTTCCACATTGCATCCCTCAGTCACTGTCACACAGCCAATTCAGACCTGGTTAATCTTCTATTTCATTGTGATAGAAAAAGGATTGGATTGAAAGGGGTTAACTGAGCCTGTTTGTTTAGTGAGTGTGATTAATGTCAGTCTCCATGGATCCTAACCGTGTCACTGGAGGGTTTCTCTTTGCTATTAATAAGCGATTCCTTTCACTGTGTTGTCCCAAACTGTCAGGGGGACCGTCAATTGCATCACTGACCGAGATCAGCGGCTCCAGAGATACCGAGAGGAGGGATCAGAATCTGGGAACTATCCACAGGGTCGTTACAGCAATGGATCAGATTCTGGGAACTATCCTCAGGAACGTGACAGCAATGGATCAGAATCTGGGAACTATCCACAGGAACGTTGCAGCACTGGATCAGAATCTGGGAACTATCCACAGTAACGTTACGGCAATGGATCAGAATCTGGGAACTATCCACAGGGACGTTACAGCAATGGAGAGGAGTTTATCCTGGGGTCTTTATTACATTTCTCGAGATCCATTCGCTTCAGCATGGTGGATCCAAGATCTACTGATGATAATTCAAGCGGGTTATTATCCCCTCCTGGCTATTGTCGGTGTCCCTGGTAAGTCACTATGTCCAGTTATTTATTGTATAAACTACTTTAAGTGTATTATTGCTCTGGTCATTTCCATCTTGGAAAGATTGAATGCATGTTCTTCAGTTCCAGTCACTAATCTCAGTCCCTAGCCACTGTCCACACACCGCTCCCTGGCTGAAATCGGAGTCTGTTCACAATCTCCGCACTCCCTTTGACACTGAAATTATTTATATTCAGATGTTCTCCATTCCCAATCCTGCCCACACGCCATGGCCTCACCCCATCCGCAGAATAATCAATCATCTGTGTCTGTGTTACATCCAGACTGGACTATTGCGATTAAATTCTAGTCACCCAATTGCTGTTACAAATCTTTATGAAGCACAGATCACCCCCAACTCTTCTCTCCATATCCTAACCCTTACCCAATCCCAGTCACATACCATCCCGGTGCTCACTGATCCACATTGGTTCCCAGTCTGGCAGCATCTCAATAGCAATATTCTCATTCTGAGATTGAAATTCTCCACAGTCTCACACAATCATTTTTATCATATCCAACAAATGTGAAATCAGATAATTTTCATTCCATGTCCAGTTCTGTTATTGGGAAGTTAGTGGACGTGATGAGGATGGGTTTCTGGAGGCTGTGTTAGACCATAAGACCATAAGACATAGGAGCGTAAGTAAGGCCATTCGGCCCATCGAGTCCACTCCACCATTCAATCATGGTTGATTTCAACTCCATTTACCCGCTCTCTCCCCATAGCCCTTAATTCCTCGAGAAATCAAGAATTTATCAATTTCTGTCTTAAAGACACTCAATGTCCCGGCCTCCACCTCTCTCTGTGGCAATGAATTCCACAGACCCACCACTCTCGGGCTGAAGAAATTTCTCCTCATCTCTGTTCTAAAGTGACTCCCTTTTATTCTAAGACTGTGCCCCCGCGTCCTAGTCTCCCCTGCTAATGGAAACAACTTCCCTACGTCCATCCTGTCCAAGCCATTCATTATCTTGTAAGTTTCTATTAGATCTCCCCTCAACCTCCTAAACTCCAATGAATATAATCCCACGATCCTCAGACGTTCATCGTATGTTAGGCCTACCATTCCTGGGATCATCCGTGTGAATCTCCGCTGGACCCGCTCCAGTGCCAGTATGTCCTTCCTGAGGTGTGGGGCCCAAAATTGCTCACAGTATTCTAAATGGGGCCTAACTAGTGTTTTATAAAGCCTCAGAAGTGCATCCCTGCTTTTATATTCCAAGCCTCTTGAGATAAATGACAACATTACATTTGCTTTCTTAATTACGGACTCAACCTGCAAGTTTACCTTTAGAGAATCCTGGACTAGGACTCCCAAGTCCCTTTGCACTTTAGCATTATGAATTTTGTCTCCGTTTAGAAATTAGTCCATGCCTCTATTCTTTTTTCCAAAGTGCAAGACCTCGCACTTGCCCACGTTGAATTTCATCAGCCACTTCTTGGACCATTCTCCTAAACTGTCTAAATCTTTCTGCAGCCTCCCCACCTCCTCAATACTACCTGCCCCTCCACCTATCTTTGTATCATTGGCAAACTTGGCCAGAATGCCCCCAGTCCCGTCATCTAGATCGTTAATATATAAAGAGAACAGCTGTGGCCCCAATACTGAACCCTGCGGGACACCACTTGTCACCGGTTGCCATTCCGAAAAAGAACCTTTTGTCCCAACTCTCTGCCTTCTGTCTGACAGCCAATCGTCAATCCATGTTAGTACCTTGCCTCGAATACCATGGGCCCTTATTTTACTCAGCAGTCTCCCGTGAGGCACCTTGTCAAAGGCATTTTGGAAGTCAAGATAGATAACATCCATTAGCTCTCCTTGGTCTAACCTATTTGTTATCTCTTCAAAGAACTCTAACAGGTTTGTCAGGCACGACGTCCCCTTACTAAATCCATGCTGACTTGTCCTAATCCGACCCTCCACTTCCAAGAATTTAGAAATCTCATCCTTAACGATGGATTCTACAATTTTGCCAACAACCGTGGTTAGGCTAATTGGCCTATAATTTTCCATCTTTTTTTCTTGTTCCCTTCTTGAACGGGGGGGGGGGGGGTTACAACAGCGATTTTCCAATCCTCTGGGACTTTCCCTGATTACAGTGACTTTTGAAAGATCATAACTAACGCCTCCACTATTTCTTCAGCTATCTCCTTTAGAACTCTAGGATGTAGCCCATCTGGGCCCGGAGATTTATCAATTTTCAGAATTTTTAGTTTCTCTAGCACCATCTCCTTTTTGATGGCAACCATATTCAACTCTGCCCCCTGACTTTCATGAATTGTTGGGATATTACTCATGTCTTCTACTGTGAAGACTGACGCAAAGTACTTATTAAGTTCCTCAGCTATTTCCTTGTCTCCCATCACTAGATTACCAGCGTCATTTTGGAGCGGCCCAATGTCTACTTTTGCCTCCCGTTTGTTTTTAATGTATTTAAAGAATCTTTTACTATCATTCCTAATGTTACTGGCTAGCCTACCTTCATATTTGATCCTCTCCTTCCTTATTTCTCTCTTTGTTATCCTCTGTTTGTTTTTGTAGCCTTCCCAACCTTCTGACTTCCCACTACTCTTTGCCACATTATAGGCTCTCTCTTTTGCCTTGATGCATTCCCTGACTTCTTTTGTCAGCCATGGCTGCCTAATCCTCCCTCTGATAACCTTTCTTTTCTTTGGGATGAACCTCTGCACTGTGTCCTCAATTACTCCCAGAAACTCCTGCCATTGCTGTTCTACTGTCTTTCCCACTAGGCTCTGCTTCCAGTCGATTTTCGTCAGTTCCTCCCTCATGCGCCTGTAATTACCTTTATTTAACTGTAAAACCTTTACATCTGATTCTACATTCCTTCTTTCAAATTGCAGACTGAATTCTACCATATTATGATCACTGCTTCCTAAGTGTTCCCTTACTTTAAGATCTTTTATCAATTCTGGCTCATTACATAACACTAAGTCCAGAATAGCCTGTTCCCTCGTGGGCTCCATCACAAGCTGATCCAAAAAGCCATCCTGTAAACATTCAATGAATTCCCTTTCTTTGGGTCCACTAGCAACATTATTTACCCAGTCCACCTGCATATTGAAGTCCCCCATGATCACTGTGACCTTGCCTTTCTGACATGCCCTTTCTATTTCGTGGTGCATTTTGTGCCCCTGGTCCTGACCACTGTCAGGAGGCCTGTACATAACTCCCATTATGGTTTTTTTTGCCTTTGTGGTTCCTCAACTCTACCCACACAGACTCCACATCGTCTGACCCTATGTCGTTTAGTGCAATTGATTTAATTTCATTTCTAATTAACAAGGCAACACCGCCCCCTCTACCCACCTCTCTGTCTTTTCGATAGGTTGTAAATCCCTGGATGTTTAACTGCCAGTCCTGAACCCCCTGCAACCACGTCTCTGTGATACCTACCACATCATACCTGCCAGTCACAATCTGGGCCACAAGCTCATCTACCTTGTTCCGTACAATGCGGGCATTTAAATATAGCACCTTTAATTCCCTATTGACTGTCCCTTTTTGTTTTCTTAGTGTGGTGGACCTTGGTTTACTGAGCCTTTCCATACACTGTGTCATATTTTGTGAGGTGGGGACTATTGTAACCTCTCCTGAGCTCTGTCTTTTCGTGATTTTTTGTAATCCTAAGCAGCTACGCTTCCCACTGATTCCTTCACCTCTTGGTTCCCTGATTTTCCCTTCCCCCCCCCCCCCAATCTCTAGTTTAAAGTCCTATTGACCACCCTATTTACTCTTTTCGCCAGAACACTGGTCCCAGCTCGGTTCAGGTGGAGACCATCCCAACGGTATCGGTCCCCCCTGTCCCAAAACTGATGCCAGTGTCCCATGAAAAGGAACCCATCTTTTCCACACCATTCTTTCAGCCACGTGTTAACTTCCCTTATTCTTGCGTCCCTTTGCCAATTTGCACGTGGCTCGGGCAGTAATCCGGAGATTATGACCCTTGAGGATTTGTTTTTTAATTTGAATCCTAACTCTTTATAATATCTAAACAGGTCCTCTTTCTTAGACTTGCCTAAGTTGTTGTTACCGACATGGACCACAACAACTGGATCCTCCCCCTCCCTCTCCAATATCCTTTCAAGCCGGTCAGAGATGTCCCGCACCCTAGCACCGGGCAGGCAACATACCATGCGGGACCCTCTATCCTGCTCACAAAGGATACTATCTATCCCTCTGATAATAGAATCCCCCAAAACTACAACTTGCCTATTTACTTCCTCCCCTTGAATGGCCTCCTGAACCATGGTGCCTTGGTCAGATGACTCATCCTTCCTGCAGCCCTGTTCGCCATCCACAGAGGGAGCAAGTGCCTCGTACCTGTTGGACAGGGTCAAGGGCTGAGGCTCCTGAGTTCCTGACTGCTGGTTCCCTTTACCAGCCTGATTTGCAGTCACACCCTGCTGTCCCTGGCCACTGGCAGGATTTAAACTATTTACTCTGACAGGTGTGACTGCCTCCTGAAACAAAGTGTCCAGGTAAGCCTCCCCCTCCCGGATGTGCCTCAGTGTGTGAAGCTCAGACTCCAGCTCATCAACTGTGAGCCGGAGTTCTTCGAGCAGCCAACACTTACTGCAGATGTGGTCGCTGCAGCTCGCAATGGGATCTGCCAGCTCCCACATCAAGCACCTTAAGCACATAACCTGACCAGCCATCTCTAATTAATTAATTTGTTTAATTTAAGTTTACGAGTTTTAAATTTGGGCAGGTTAGTTATCAACCAATCAAATCACAACTTCCCTCTGACGTGACTTTTGAAAAAAAAGTGGAAAACAGGAACTTACCGTTAGGTCTGTATACTCACCCAGAGACTGCGCCTTCGCCTCCTCTGAGCGGCTCCCGAAACTAGGCCTCGATGCCCGGGTTAAAGTTAAAGCTGTCACTCGAGAACAGCCGCTTCACAAACCACCTTCAACTTACGCTGACAGCACAGCACGTATGCAAATGTCCCCGGAAGCCAATCAGAAGCTCTGCTCTGCTGCCCTCTGCTGGATGCTTAACTTCCGTCGAACTCCTCGGGTCACTGATGCAGATGCACCTTCAACTTACGCTGACCGCACTGCACGTATGCAAATGTCCCCGGAACAGCCAATCAGGAGCTCTGCTCTGCTGCCCTCTGCTGGATGCTTGACTTCCGTCGAACTCCTCGGGTCACTGATGCAGGTGCACCTTCAACTTACGCTGACCGCACTGCACGTATGCAAATATCCCCGGAACAGCCAATCAGAAGCTCTGCTCTGCTGCCCTCTGTTGGATGCTTGACTTCCGTCGAACTCCTCGGGTCACTGATGCAGGTGCACCTTCAACTTACGCTGACCGCACTGCACGTATGCAAATGTCCCCGGAACAGCCAATCAGAAGCTCTGCTCTGCTGCCCTCTGCTGGATGCTTGACTTCCGTCGAACTCCTCGGGTCACTGATGCAGGTGCACCTTCAACTTACGCTGACCGCACTGCACGTATGAAAATATCCCCGGAATAGCCAATCAGAAGCTCTGCTCTGCTGCCCTCTGCTGGATGCTTGACTTCCGTCGAACTCCTCGGGTCACTGATGCAGGTGCACCTTCAACTTACGCTGACCGCACTGCACGTATGCAAATGTCCCCGGAACAGCCAATCAGAAGCTCTGCTCTGCTGCCCTCTGCTGGATGTGTTATTGGAAAGTTAGTGGAGATTATGTGGATGAGTTTCTGGAGGTTGTGTTATTGGGAAGTTAGTGGAGATGATGCGGACGTGTTTCTGGAGGCTGTGTAATTGGGAAGTTAGTGTAGATGATGTGGACGTATTTCTGGAGGTTGTGTTGTTGGGAACTTAGTGGGGGTGATGTGCATCAGTTTCTGGCGGTTGTGGCATTGGGAAGTTGGTGGAGGTGATGTGGACGTGTTTCTGGAGGTTGTGTTGTTGGGAACTTAGTGGGGGTGATGTGGATGGGTTTTTGGAGTTTGTGTTATTGGGAAGTTAGTGGTGGTGATGAGGATGGGTCTCTGGAGGTTGTGTTATTGGGAAGATAGTGGAGGTGCTCTGGATATGTTTCTGGAGGTTGTGTTATTGGGAAGTTAGTGGAAGAGATATTGGATTGGATTTGTTTATTGTAACGTGTCGGGAGGTACATGCAAAGTATTTTTCTGCGAGCAGTTCAACAGATCATTAAGTACATGGGAAGAAAAGGGAATGGAAGAAAATACATAATAGGCATCACAAGATATACAATGTAACTACATAAGCATCGGATGAAGCATACGGGGTGTAGTGTTAATGAGGTCTGTCAATAAGAGGGTCATCTAGGAGTCTGGTAACATCGGGGAAGAAGCTGTTTTTGAGTCTGTCCGTGTGCGTTCTCAGACACCTGTATCTCCTGCCCCATGGAAGAAGTTGGAAGAGTGAGTAAGCCGGGTGGGAGGGATCTTTGATTATGCTGCCCGCTTTCCCCAGGCAGTGGGAGGTGTAGATAGAACATAGAACATTACAGCGCAGTACAGGCCCTTCGGCCCTTGATGTTGCGCCGTCCTGTGAAACCCCAATAAAGTCCCTCTACACTATTCCCTTATCGTCCATATGCCTATCCAATGACAATTTGATTGTGTTTAGTGTTGGCGAGTCCACTACTGTTCCAGGCAGGGAAATTCCACGCCTTTACTACTCTCTGAGTAAAGGACCTACCTCTGACATCTGTCCTATATCTATCTCCCCTCAATTTAAAGCTATGTCCCCTCGTGCTGGACATCACCATCCGGGGAAAAAGGCTTTCACTGTCCACCCTATCTAATCCTCTGATCATTTTGTATGCCTCAATTAAGTCACCTCTTAACCATATTCTCTCTAACGAAAACAGCCTCAAGTCCTTCAGCCTTTCCTCATATGATCTTCCCTCCTTAGCTGGCAACATTCTTGTAAATCTCCTCTGTACCCTTTCCTCTGCTTCTACATCCTTCCTATAATGTGGCGACCAGAACTGCACACAATACTCCAAATGCGGCCGCACCAGAGTTTTGTACAATTGCAACATGACCTCATGGCTCCGAAACTCAATTCCTCTACCATTAAAAGCTAACACACCATACGCCTTCTTAACCCTCTCAACCTGGGTTGCAACTTTCAGGGATCTATGGACATGGACACCGAGATCATTCTGCTCGTCCACACTACCAAGAATCTTCCCATTAGCCCAGTACTCTGCCTTTCTGTCATTCCTTCCAAAATGAATCACCTCACACTTTTCTGCATTAAACTCCATTTTCCACCTGTCAGCCCAGCTTTGCAGCTTTTCCATGTCCCTCTGTAACTTGTAACATTCTCCTGCACTGTCCACAACTCTATGATAGATAGAGTCAATGGATGGGAGGCAGGTTCGTGTTATGGACTGGGTGGTGTTCACGACTCTCGGAAGTTCCTTGCGGTCCTGGGCCGAGCATTTGCCATACCCAGGCTGTGATGCAGCCCGATAGGATGCTTTCAATGGTGCATCTGTAAAAGTTGGTAAGGATTAGTGTGGACATGCCGAATTTCCTTAGTTTCCTTTGGAAGTATAGGTGCTGTTGTGCTTTCTTGGCGGTAACGTCGACGTGGGTGGACCAGGACAGATTTTTGGTGATGTGCACCCTTAGGAATTTAAAACTGCTAACCATCTTGACCTCGGCCCCTTTGATGCTGACAGGGGTATGTCCAGTACGTTGCTTCCTGAAGTCAATGACCAGCTCTTTAGTTTTGCTGGCATTAAGGGAGAGATTGTTGCCGTTACACCACTCCATTAGGTTCTCTATCTCCCTCCTGTATTCTGGCTCATCGTTATTCGAGATCCGGCCCACTATGGTCGTACGGTAGCACAGTAGTTTGGCAGCACGGTAGCATTGTGGATAACACAATCACTTCACAGCTCCAGGGTCCCAGGTTCGATTCCGGCTTGGGTCACTGTCTGTGCGGAGTCTGCACATCCTACCCGTGTGTGCGTGGGTTTCCTCCGGGTTCTCCGGTTTCCTCCCACAGTCCAAAGATGTGCAGGTTTGGTGGATTGGCCATGATAAATGGCCCTTAGTGTCCAAAATTGCCCTTAGTGTTGGGTGGGGTTACTGGATTACGGGGATAGGGTGGAGTTGTTAACCTTCGGTAGGATGCTCTTTCCAGGAGCTGGTGCAGACTCGATGGGCTGAATGGCCTCCTTCTGCACTATAAATTCTATGACTATCGTCAGCAAACCTGCAGATGGAGTTGGAACCAAGTTTTGCCATGCAGTCGTGTGTGTACAGGGAGTAGAGTAGGGGGCTAAGTACGCAACCTTGCGGGCCACCGGTATTGAGGACTATTGTGGAGGAGGTGTTGGTGTTCATTCTTCCTGATTGTGGTCTTTGGTCATAAAATCGAAGATCCAGTTGCAGAGTGGAGAGCCAAGTCCAAGGTATTGGAGCTTTGATATGAGCTTGGCTGGTATTATGGTTTGAAAGTGGAGCTATAGTCAATATATAGGAGTCAGATGTAGGCGTCCTTGTTTTCTAGATGCTCTAGGGATGAGTGTAGGGCGAGGGAAATAGCACCTGATTTGGCCCGGTTGCGACGGTATGCGAATTGAAGTGAATCAAGACGTTCTGGGAGTATGGGGGTGATGCGCTTCATGATGAGCCTCTCGAAGTACTTCATTCCAACTGACGTCAGGGCCACCGGGCGGTAGTCATTGAGGCATGTTGCCTGGTTCTTCATTGGTACCGGTATGATAGTGGTCTTCTTGAAGCAGGTGTGGACCTCGGAGTGGAGTAGGGACAGGCTATAGATGTCTGTGACTACCTCTGTCAGCTGGTATGCGCAGGCTCTGAGTGCACGACCAGGGATCCCGTCCGGGCCTGTCGCCGTCCGCTGGTTCATTTTACGGAAGGTCGATCTGACTTCGGAAACTGTGATGGTGGGTATGGGTGAATTATGAGCTGCTGGGGCATTCGACAGTGGATTGTTAGTTCCCTGCTCGAATCGAGCATAGAATGTATTGAGTTCATCGGGGAGGGGTGCGCTGCTGCCGGAGATGCTGCTCGGCTTCGCTTTGTAGCCCGATATGTTGTTTAGTCCTTGCCACAACCGCCGCGAGTCTGTCTGTGACTCTTGCTTGGTTTTATATTCCCTCTTGGCATCTCGGATGGCTTTGCGGAGGTCGTACCTGGATTTCTTGTAGAGGACAGGGTCGTCTGACTTGAACGCCTCAGATCTGTCCTTCAGTAGGGAGTCAATCTAGCAATTGAGCCATGGCTTCCGGTTGGGGAACGTACATCCTGCTTTATTTGGCAAGCAGTCGTCCACAAATTTGCTGATGAAGTCTGTGACGGCGGTGGCATACTCATTTAAGTTAGTCGCTGAGTTGTTAAATATGGACCAATCCGCTGTATCTAACCATTCACGGAAGGGCTCTTCTGTGTCCTAGGACCAGCAGCGCAGAAACTTCTTAGCTGGATTCTCCAACTTGAGTTTCTGTTTGTAAGCCGGGAGAAGGAGCACCAAATTATGGTCTGATTTCCCAAAGTGTGGTCGGGGGATGGAATGGTAGGGGCCCTTGATTTTGAGTAGCAGTGCTCAAGTGAGTTGTCACCCCTGGTGGGACAGGAGATGTCCTGGTGAAATTTTGGTGGACGTTGGTCTTATTGAAGTCTCCGGCCACGATGAACAAGGCCTCCGGGTGTTCTGTTTTGTAGTTGTTTATAACTGTGTATAGTTCGTGAAGATGTGTTTCTAGTGGTTGTGTTATTGGGGAGTTAGTGGGGGTGATGAGGATGGGTTTCTGGAGGTTGTGCTATTGGGGAGTTAGTAGAGGTGATGAGGATGGGTTACTGGAGGTTGTGTTATTGGGAAGTTAGTGGGTGTGATGAGGGTGGGTTTCTGGAGATTGTGTTATTGGGAAGTTAGTGGTGTTGATCTGAATGGGTTTCTGGAAGTTGTGTTATTCGGAGGTTAGTGGGGGTGATGAGGACGAGATTCTGGAGGTTGTGTTATTGGGCAGTTAGTGGAGGTGATGAGGATGGGTTAATGTAGGTTGAGTTATTGGGAGGTTTGTGGAGGTGGTGAGGATGGGTTTCTGGAGGTTGTGTCATTGGGAGGTTAGTGGAGGTGATGTGGATATGTTTCTGAAGGTTGTGTTATTGAGAAGTTGGGGGTGAAGAGGATATGCTTCTGGACGTTGTGTTATTGGGAAGTTAGTGGTGGTGATGAAGATGGGTTTCTGGAGGCTGTGTTATTGAGAAGTTAGTGGAGGTGACGAGAATGGGTTTCTGGAGGCTGTGTTATTGAGAAGTTAGTGGAGGTGATATGGATGCGTTGCTGGAGGTTGATTTATTGCGGTTTTAGTGGAGGTGAAAAAGATGTTTTTCAGGAGGTTGTTTGATAGGACATTTAATGGAATTGCTCTGGATGGGTTTCTGGAGGTTGTCCTATTGGAGAGTTAGTGGGCGTGAAATGAAAATCGATTATTGTCACGCGTAGGCTTCAATGAAGTCAGTGTGAAAAGCCACTGGTCTCCACATTCTGGCGCCTGTCCGGGGAGGCTGGTACGGGAATCGAACCGTGCTGCTGGCCTGCCTTGGTCTGCTTTAAAAAACAGCGATTTAGCCCAGTAAGCTAAACCAGCCCAAGTATAAGGATGGGTTTCTGGAGGTTGTGTTATTGGAAAGTTAGTGGAGGTGAAGTGGATGTGTTTCTGGAGTTTGTGTTGTTGGGAGGTTAGTTCCGGATTTTCGGCTGGAACACGGGCCTGTCGGGAAGGTGAGTGTAAACCTTTAAATTCACTTACATTAAAGCAGGAGCGGCCTGCCGATTTTCGGTGGGAGCAGGGGCCTGTTGGGAAGGTGAGTACCTGTATACAAGTCGGGCGATTGCTGACCCCGAGACACTGCACTTGTAGTGTCCCCCACCCTTCCACCTCCTCCAACCTGAGGGTTTGAGGGAATATCAGGTAAACTCTTCCTATCTTTTTCTTGTTTTTTATCTAGAGGGGATGGCAGGGAAGGCAGTACAGCGCTCCTGCACAATGTTTGAGGTGAGGGACGCCGTCAGTGTCCCTGCTGATTTCATCTGTGGGAAGTGCACCCAACTCCAGCTCCTCAGAAACCGTGTTAGGGAACAGGAGCTGGAGCAGGATGAACTTCGGATCATTCGGAGGCAGAGGTGGTCATAGATAGAAGCTTCACGGAGGTATTTACGCCAAAGAATAAAGATTGATGGGTGACAGTGAGAGGGGCTGGGGGTAAGCAGTCAGTCCAGGGATCCCCTGTGGTCGTTCCCCTTAGTAACAGGTATACCACATTCGATACTGTTGGGGGAGGGACGCCAGGTGTCAGTGGTCAGCCGTGGGGTACAGGTCTCTGGCACCGAGTCTATCCCTGTTGCTCAGAAGGGAATGGGGAAAGGAGAAGAACATTATTCATTGGAGACTCCTATAGTTCGTGAGATGGATAGGAGATTTTGTGGAAACGAGAGAGACTCGCGTTTGGTGTGTTGCCTCCCAGGTGCCAGGGTTAGCGATGTCTCGGATCGTGTTTTCGGGATGCTTAAGGGGGTGAGCAGCCCCAAGTCGTGGTCCACATAGGTACCAACGACATTGGTAGGAAATGGGATAGGGATGTAAGGCAGGAATTTAGGGAGCTAGGGTGGAAACCTATATCCAGGACAAACAGTTATTATCACTGGGTTGTTACCCGTGCCACGTGCTAGCGAGTCGAGGAATAGGTGAGAGAGCAGTTAGACATATGACTGCTGGGATGGTGCAGGAAGGGGTGTTTCAGATTCCTGGAAAACGGGGCTCATTCTAACACATAACGGTAGCATGGTGGTTAGCATCAATGCTTTACAGCTCCAGGGTCCCAGGTTCGATTCCCGGCTGGGTCACTATCTGTGTGGAGTCTGCACGTCCTCCCCGTGTGTGCGTGGTTTCCTCCGGGTGCTCCGGTTTCCTCCCACAGTCCAAAGATATGCGGGTTAGGTGGATTGGCCATGCGAAATTGCCCGTAGTGTAAGGTTAATGGGGGGGGGGGGGATTGTTGGGTTACGGGGAAACGGGTTACGTGGGTTTAAGTAGGGTGATCATTGCTCGGCACAACATCGAGGGCCGAAGGGCCTGTTCGCTGCTGTACTGTTCTATGTTCTAACATAGAACATAGAACGATACAGCGCTGTACAGGCCCTTCGGCCCACGATGTTGCACCGACATGGGAAGTCAAAAACTAAAGGCCATCGAACCAACACTATGCCATTATCATCCATCTGCTTGTCCAATACACTTATAAATGCCCTCAATGTTGGCGAGTTCACTACTGTTGCAGGTAGGGCATTCCACGGCCTCACCACTCTTTGAATTAAAAAACCTACCTCTGACGTCTGTCCTATATCTATTACCCCTCAATTTAAGGCTATGTCCCCTCATGCTAGCCACCTCCATCCGCCGGAGAAGGTGCTCACTGTCCACCCTATCTAACCCTCTGATCATTTTGTATGCCTCTATTAAGTCACCTCTTTACCTCAAGTCCATCAGCCTTTCCTCATAAGATTTTCCCTCCAGACCAGGCAACATCCTGGTAAATCTCCTCTGCACCCGAGATCCCTCTGCTCATCCACACTACCAAGAATTTTACCATTAGCCAAATATTCCGCATTCCTGTTTTTCTTTCCAAAGTGAATCACCTCACACTTCTCTACATTAAACTCCATTTGCCACCTCTCAGCCCATTAAACTCCATTTGCCAGCTCTGCAGCTTATCTATGTCCCTCTGTGACCTGTAACATCCTTCCACACTGTACATCTCCACCGACTTTAGTGTCATCTTCAAATTTACTCATCCAACATTCTGTGCCCTCCTCTAGGTCATTTATAACAATTACAAACAGCAACGGCCCCAGAACAGATCCTTGTGGTATGCCACTCGAAACTGAACTCCATTCTGAACATTTGCCATCAACCACCACCCTCTATCTTTTGCAAATAGCCAATTTCTGATGCACATCTCTAAATCACCCTCAATCCCCAGATAGGGTTTGTGAGGCATGACCTACCCTTCACAAAACCATGCTGACTATCCCTTATCATATTATTCCTATCTAGATGATAATCAACCGTATCTCTTATAATCCTCTCCAAGACATTACCCACAACAGACCTGAGGCTCACCGGCCTATGGTTAGCGGGGTTATCTCTACTTCCCTTCTTGAACAAAAGGGCCACATTTGCTACCCTCCAGTCCTCTGGCACTATTCCTGTAGCCAATGATGACATAAAAATCAAAGCCAAAGGCTCAACAATCTCTTCCCTGGCTTCCCAGAATCCTAGGAAAAATCCCATCAGGCCCCGGGGACTTATCTATTTTCACCTTGTCCAGAATTGCCAACACTTCTTCCCTACGCACCTCAATGCCATCCATTCTAATTGCCTGGGTCTCAGCATTCTCCTCCACAACATTATCTTTTTCCTGAGTGAATGCCGACGAAAAGTATTCATTTAGTATCTTGCTTATCTCCTCAGCCTCCACACACAACTTCGCACCACTGTCCTTGACTGGCCGTACTCTTACCCTAGTCATTCTTTTATTCCTGACATACGTATAGAAAGCTTTTGGGTTTTCCTTGATCCTACCAGCCAAAGACTTCTCATGTCCCCTCCTTGCTCGTCTTAGCTCTCTCTTCAGATCCTTCCTCGCTTCCTTGTAACGATCAAGCGCCCCAACTGAAACTTTGCGCCTCATCTTCACACAGGCCTCCTTCTTCCTCTTAACAAGAGATTCCACTTCTTTGGTAAACCACGATTGCCTCGCTCTACCCCTTCCTCCCTGCCTACCTGGTACGTACTTATCAGGAACACGCAATAGCTGTTCCTTGAACAAGCTCCACATATCCAGTGTGCCCAACCCTTGCAGCCTACTTCTCCAACCGACACATCCGAAGTCATGTCTAATGGCATCATAATTGCCCTTCCCCTAGCTATTACTTGCACTGCCGGGTATACTTATCCCTTTCCATCAATAACGTAAAGGTCACCGAATGATGGTCACTGTTTCCAAAGTGCTCACCTACCTCCAGATCTAACACCTGGCCTGGTTCATTACCCAAAACCAAATCCAATGTGGCCTCGCCTCTTGTTGGCCTGTCAACATATTATGTCAGGAAACCCTCCTGCACACATTGTACAAAGAACGACCCATTGAATGTACTCGAACTATATCTTTTCCAGTCAATATTTGGAACGTTAAAGTCCCCCATAACAACTACCCTATTACTTTCGCTCTTTTCCAGAATCATCTTCGCCATCCTTTCCTCTACATCCCTCGAACTATTAGGTGGCCGATAGAAAACTCCCAACAGGGTGACCTCACCTTTCCTGTTTCTAACCTCAGCCCATACTACCTCGGAAGAAGAGTCTCCATCTAGCATCCTTTCCACCACCGTAATACTGTCCTTGACTAGCAGCGCCACACCTCCCCCTCTTCTGCCCCCTTCTCTGAGCTTAAAAAGCAGCTAAACCCCGGAACCTGCAACAACCATTCCTGTCCCTGCTCTATCCATGTCTCTGAAATGGCCACAATATCGAAGTCCCAGGTACAAACCCATGCTGCCAGTTCCCCTACCTTATTTCGTATACTCCTGGCATTGAAGTAGACACACTGCAAACCACCTACCTGAACACTGGTACCCTCCTGCGAAGTCAAATCTGTGTTCCTGACCTCTATACTCTCAATCTCCCGTACCCCAAAACTACAATCCAGGTTCCCATGCCCCTGCTGAATTTGTTTAAACTCCCCAAAGAGCACTAACAAATCTTCCTCCCAGGATATTGGTGCCCCTCAGGTTCAGATGTAGACCATCCTGTCTATAGAGGTCCCACCTTCCCCAGAAAGAGCCCCAGTTATCCAGAAATCTGGATCCCTCCCGTCTGCACCATCCCTGTAGCCACGTGTTTAATTGTTCTCTCTCCCTATTTTTCGTCTCAATATCACGTGGCATGGGCAACAACCCAGAGATAACAACTCTGTTTGTTCTCGCTCTGAGCTTCCATCCTAGCTCCCTAAAGGCCTGCCTGACATCCTTCACCCCTTTCCTACCTATGTCGTTCGTGCCAATGTGGACTGCGACTTGGGGCTGCTCCCCCTCCGACTTAAGGTCCCGGAAAACACGATCCGAGTCATCACGTACCCTTGCACCTGGGAGGCAACATACCAAACCTGAGTCTCTCTCGCTCCCACAAAATCTCCTATCTGCGCCCCTGACTATTGAGTCCCCAGTTACTAATGTTCTACACATTTCCCCCCTTCCCTTCTGAGCAACAGGGACAGACTCCGTTTAGAGGCTCATTCCCCATGGCTTACCCCTGGTAAGTCGTCCCCCTCACAAATATCCAAAACGGTATACTTGATACTCAGGGGAACGACCGCAGGGGGTCCCTGCACTGACTGCTTCTTCCCAGTCCCTCTTACAGTTACCCATCTATCTCCAGTGTTTGGTGTAACTACTTCCCTGAAGCTCCTATCTATGACCCCCTCTGCCTCCCGAACGTTGCGAAGTTCATCCAGCTCAAGCTCCAGGTCCCTAACTCGGCTTTTGAGGAGCTGGAGTTGGGTGCACTTCCAACAGATGAAATCAGCAGGAACACAGGCGGCGTCCCTCACCTCAAACATTCTGCAGGAGGAGCATTGTACTGCCTTCCCTGACATCACCTCTAGATTAAAAAAAAACAAGAAAAATAAAAGAAAATGAAACATTCTGGGTTAGATAGGACCTCTACAAAACGGATGGTTTACACCTGGACCAGAGGGGTAATAATATCCTGGGGTGAGGTTTGTGAATGCTCTTCGGTGGGGTTTATACTCGTTCAGCAGGGAATTGGGAACCTGACTTGTAGCTTCAGTGCACAGGAAGCTGAGAGTAGTGAGGTCATGAGTAAGGTTTCAAAGTTGCAGGAGTGTACCGGCAGGCAGGAAGGTGGTTTAATGTGCATGTACTTCAATGCCAGGAGCATCCGGAATAAGGTGGGTGAGCTTGCAGCATGGGTTAGTACCTGGGACTTCGATGTTGTGGCCATTTCGGAGACATGGATAGAGCATGGAATGGTTGTTGCAGGTGCCGGGGTTTAGATATTTCAGTCAGCTCAGGGAAGGTTGTAAGAGAGGCAGAGGGCAAGTCAAGGACAGTATTACGGTGGCTGAGAGGGCATTTGATGAGAACTCGAATACTGAGGTAGTATGGGCTGAGTTCAGAAACAGGAAAGGAGAGGTCACCCTGTTAGGGTTTTTCTATAGGCGTCTGAAAAGTTCAAGATGTAGCGGAAAGGATTGCAAAGATGTTTCTGGATAGGAGCTAAAGTAACAGGGTAGTTGTTATGGTGGACTTTAACTTTCCAAATATTGACTGGAAACGCTATTGTTCGAGTACTTTAGATGTGTCCGTTTTTGTCCAATGTGTGCAGGAGGGTTTCTTGATACAGTATGTAGATAGGCCAATGAGAGGCGAAGACGTATTGGATTTGGTACTGGGTAATGAACAAGGACAGGTGTCAAATTTGGAAGTAGGTGAGCACTTGGGTGATAGTGACCACAATTCTATTACGTTTACTTTAGCGATGGAAAGGGATAGGTATACACCACGGGGCAAGAGTCATATCTGGGGGAAAGGCAATTATGATGCGATGATGCAAGACTTAGGATGCATCGGCTGGAGAAGAAAACTGCAGGGGTTGGGCACAATGGAAATGTGGAGCATGTTCAAGGAACAGCTACTGCGTGTCCTTGCTAAGTATGTACCTGTTAGGCAGGGAGGAAGTGGCCGAGCGAGGGAACCGTTGGTTACTAAAGCAGCTGAAACACTTGTCAAGAGGAAGAAGGAGGCTTATGTAAAGAGGAGACGTGATAGTTCAGTTAGGGCGCTTGAGAGTTACAAGTTAGCTAGGAAGGCTCTAATTTGAGAGCTAAGAAGAGCCAGGCGAGGACATGAGAAGTCTTTGGCAGGTAGGATAAAGGATAACCCTAAAGATTTCTATAGATATGTCACGAATAAAAGAATGACTCAGGTAAGATTCGGGCCAGTCAATGACAGTAGTGGGAAGTTGTGCGTGGAGTCTGAGGAGATAGCAGAGGTGCTGAATAAGTATTTTTCGTCTGTATTCACACAGGTAAAATACAAAGTTGTCGAGGAGAATACTGAGATACAGGCTACTAGACTCGAAGGGCTTGCGGTCCATAAGGAGGAGGTGTTAGCCATTCTGGAAAGTGTGAAAATAGATAAGTCCCCTGATCCGGATGGGATTTATCTAGCATTCACTGGGAAGCTAGGGAGGAGATTGCTGAGTCTTTGGCTTTGATCATTAAGTCATCTTTGTCTGCAGGAATAGTGCCAGAGGACTGGAGGATAGCAAATGTTGTCCCCTTGTTCAAGAAGGGGAGTAGAGATAACCCCGGTAACTATAGACCAGTGAGCCTTACTTCTGTTGTGGGAATAGTCTTGGAAAGGTTTACAAGAGATAGTATGTATAATCATCTGGAAAGGAATAATTTGATTAGAGGTAGTCAACATGGTTTTGTGAAGGGTAGGTCGTGCCTCACAAACCTCATTGAGTTCTTCGAGAATGTGACCAAACAGGTAGATGAGAGTAAAACATTTGATGTGGTGTATATGGATTTCAGTAAAGCATTTGACAAGATTCCCCACGGTAGGCTATTGCAGAAAATACAGAGGCCTGGGATTCAGTGTGATTCAGCAGTTTAGATCAGAAATTGGCTAGTTGATAGAAGACAGTGGTGGTTGATGGGAAATATTAAGCCTGGTGTCCAGTTACAAGTGGTGTACCACAAGGATCTGTATTGGTGCCGCTGCTGTTTGTCATTTTGATAAATGACCTGGAGGAGGGCGTAGAAGGATGGGTGACTAAATTTGCCCATGACACTAAAGTCGGTGGAGTTGTGTACAGTGCAGAAGGATGTTACAAGTTAACATAGGGACATAGATAAGCTGCAGAGTTCGGCTGAGAGGTGGCAAATGGAGTTTAATTTAGAAAGTGTGAGGTGATTCATTTTGGAAGGAATAACAGGAAGACATGAGGTCATGTTGCAGTTGTACAAAACTCTGGTGCGGCCGCATTTTGAGGATTTGTGTGACTGTCTGTGTGTTAGTGTCTGTGTGAGTGTTATTGTCTCTGTGGGTGTCAGACTGTGAGTGTTTGTGTGTGTGTTAGTGTCTCTGTGTGTGTTAGTGTCTGTGCGTGTGTTAGTGTCTGTGTGTGTTAGTGTATGTGTGTTACTGTCTGTGTGTGTTAGTGTATGTATGTTAGTGTCTGTGTGTGTGAGTTAGTGCATGTGTGTGTGTTAGTGACTGTGTTTGTCTTAGTGTCTGTGTGTTAGTGTTTGTGTGTGTGTTAGTGTCTGTGTGTTTGTTAGTGTCTGTGTGTGTGTTAGTGTCTGTGTGTTAGGGCATGTGTGTGTTAGTGCCCGTATGTGTGTCAGTGTCTGTGTGAGTGTTAGAGTATGTGTGTGTGTTAGTGTCTGTGCGTGTGTTAGTGTCTGTGTGTGTTAGTGTCTTGTGTGTGTGTTAGTATATATGTATGTTAGTGTCTGTGTGTTAGTGCCTGTGTGTGTTAGTGTCCGTGTATTAGTGTATGTGTGTGTATTAGTGTCTGTGCGTGTGTAAGTGCCTGTGTGAGTATTAGATTCTGTGTGTGTGTTAGTGTCTGTGTGTTTGTGTCTGTGTGTGTGTTAGTGTCTCTGTGTGTGTGTTCGTGTCTGTGTGTTACTGTCTGTGTGTAAGTGTATGTGTGTGTGGTAGTGTCTGTGTGTGTGTTAGTGTCAGTGTGCGTGCTAGTGTGTGTGTGGGCTAGTGTATGTTTGTGTGTTAGTGTCTGTGTGTTAGTGTTTGTGTGTATTAGTGTCTGAGTGTGATAGTGCCTGTGTGTTTGTTAGTGTTTGTGTGTTAGTGTATGTGCGTGTGTGTGTTAGTGCCTGTCTGTGTTAGTGTATGTGTGTTAGTGTCTGTGTGTGTGTTAGTGTATGTATGTTAGTGCCTGTGTGAGTGTTGGTGTCTGTGTGTGTGTGTTAGTGCATGTGTGTGTGTTAGTGTCTGTGTGTGTCTTAGTGTCTGTGTGTTAGTGTCTGTGTTCGTTAGAGTCTGTGTGTTAGTGTCTGTGTGTGTGTTAGTGCCTGTGTGTGTGTTAGTGTCTGTGTGAGTGTTAGTGTCTCTCTGGGTGTTAGACTGTGAGTGTTTGTGTATGTGTTAGTGTCCGTGTGTTAGCACCTCTGTGTGTGTTAGTGTCTGTGTGTGTGTTAGTGTCTGTGTGTGTGTTAGTGTATGTGTGAGTGTTTGTGTCTGTTAGCGTCTGTGTATTTGTAAGTGTCTTAGGGTTTGTGTCTGTGTGTGTTAGTGTCTGTGTGTGTGTTAGTGTCCGTGTGTTAGTGTCTGTGTGTGCGTGTTAGTGTATGTGTGTGTGTTAGTGTCTGTGTGTTAGTGTCTGTGAGTGTTAGTGTCTTTGTGTTAGTGTCTGTGTGTTAGTGTCTGTGTGTTAGAATATGTGTGTGTGTTAGTGTCTGTGTGTGTGTTAGTGTATGCATGTTAGTGTCTGTGTGAGTGTTAGTGTCTGTGTGTGTGTGAGTTAGTGCATGTGTGTGTCAGTGTCTGTATGTGTCTTAGTGTCTGTGTGTTAGTGTTTGTGTGTGTTAGTGTCTGTGTGTGTGTTAGTGTCTGTGTGTGTTAGTGCCTGTGTGTTAGTGCCTGTGTGTGTTAGTGCCCGTGTGTGTTAGTGTCTGTGTGTGTTAGTGTCTGTGTGAGTGTTAGAGTCTGTGCGTGTGTTAGTGTCTGTGTGCGTTAGTGTATGTGTGTTAGTGTCTTGTGTGTGTGTTAGTGTATGTATGCTAGTGTCTGTGTGAGTGTTAGTGTCTGTGTGTGTGTTAGTGCATGTGTGTGTGTTAGTGTCTGTGCGTGTTAGTGTCTGTGTGTGTTTTTGTCTGTGTGTTAGTGTCTGTGTGTTAGTGTATTTGTGTTAGTGTCTGTGGGTGTGTTAGTTTATGTGTGTGTTAGCGTCTGTGTGAGTGTTAGTGCCTGTGTGTTAGTGTCTGTGTGTGTTAGTGTCTTTGTATATGTGTCAGTGACTGTGTGTGTTTGTGTCTGTGTATATCTGTTAGTGTATGTGTGTGTGTTAGTGTCTGTGTGTGTGTGTGTTAGTGTCTGTGTGTTATTGTCTGTGTGTGTGTTAGTGCATGTGTGTGTATTAGTGTCTGTGTGTGGTTTAGTGTCTGTGTGAGTGTTAGTGTATGTGTGTGTGTTAGTGTCTGGTGGTTTGTTAGTGTCTTTGTGTTAGTGTATGTGTGTGTGTTAATGTCCGTGTGTTAGTGTCTGTGTGTGTTAGTGTATGTGTGTTAGTGTCTGTGTGTGTGTTAGTGTATGTATGTTAGTGCCTGTGTGAGTGTTAGTGTCTGTGTGTGTGTGTTAGTGCATGTGTGTGTGTTAGTGTCTGTGTGTGTCTTAGTGTCTGTGTGTTAGTGTTTGTGTGTGTTAGTGTCTGTGTGTGTTAGTGTCTGTGTGTCTGTTAGTGTATGTGTGTTAGTGTATGTGTGTGTGTTAGTGTCTGTGTGCGTTAGAGTATGTGTGTTAGTGTCTGTGTGTGTGTTAGTGCCTGTGTGTGTGTTAGTGTCTGTGTGTGTTAGTGTTTGTATGTTAGTGTATGTGTGAGTGTTAGTGTCTCTGTGGGTGTTAGACTGTGTGTTTGTGTATGTGTTTGTGTCCGTGTGTTAGCACCTTTGTGTGTGTTAGTGTCTGTGTGGGTGTTAGTGTCTGTGTGTGTGTTTGTGTATGTGTGAGTGTTTGTGTCTGTTAGCGTCTGTGTATTTGTAAGTGTCTTTGGGTTAGTGTCTGTGTGTGTGTTAGTGTCCGTGTGTTAGTATCTGTGTGTGCGTGTTAGTGAATGTGTGTGTGTTAGTGTCTGTGTGTTAGTGTCTGTGTGTGTTTAGTGTCTGTGTGTTAGTGTCTGTGTGTTAGTGT